>NC_056726.1:107386041-107558541 GCF_019279795.1 Protopterus annectens
GTCCTTTTTGATCAAGTCAAAAAGTAATTCCTTATACTATTCTGGCATGTCCAATAGTCAGTTTCAGGTTTACTCTCCAGTCCAGCTGGTGAATATGGGAATCATGAGACAATGTAACAACTGCCTTATGTACACAGACCACCCTCTCCTCTTCCCAACAAGCTCAAATATATGTGAGAGATGCAACTATATAGCCAAACTGGAGGCTGAGCTCTCTCAACATAGTACTGGTACGGTCAGTCTGGAGGAGAAGGTAATCACACACACCACAAATCCAGTCTCACATAGACATATCGCAACAGCAAACCAAACACATAAACACACACAAACATACTCGGAGGCTCTAAATAAAAATCTGCCCAAGCAACACAGACCTCCAAAGCAGATATCCAAGCAACTGCTACCCCACAACAATACCCACGTATCACATAGTCAGTGTGCCACACAGTCACAGCCCTTAAGGCTAAACAACACACCTAATACACTTGTAATAGGTGACTCTATTGTCAGACACACTGACGTCCCTCTCACTAGGCTGAACAAGGAGAAGGTCACTGTAAGCTGCCTGTTGGGTGCCAGGATCTGCCACATAACACAAGCACTCAGGTCACTCCAAAGCAAGTACAAATATGACTCCGTCATTGTCCATGCTGGTGTGAATGACCTGAGACATACCTCCCTGGGTTACATGAAAAGAGACATAGAGGAGCTCTCTGATCATGTGGCCCAGGCCAGTATGACCCTGACCTTGAGTAGCATCTTACCGTCACCAAGAATGATACCACAGTATAAAGACAAAATGATCAATTTCAACAATTGGCTAAAGTATTGGTGTCAATCAAAGGGGATCCAGTGTCTGACAACCTGGGATGACATGCTTGACAAGCCACATTGCTTTGCTAGGGACGGCTTGCACCTGTCACCTCTGGGTTTTTGAATACTGGCAAAGGCTCTTGCCATCCCCATAGTGCCTTTTTTAGGCAAGGCTCAAAAGACAAACCCACCTCCTTAGACAACACAAGGAAAAAGAAACTAAGGGTAATGCTGCTCAACGCCGGAAGTCTAAACCACAAGATGCTCGCACTCGAGGATCTCCTCAGTATGGAGAATATCGATATCTGTACAGTAACAGAAACCTGGTTCAAGGCTCCCGAGAGCACCCCAGCACTGCCAGGCTATACCTCATACCATGCTTTTCGGCCCCAAAACTCGGACCAAACCACAAGAGGAGGGGGAGTATCCGTATTCATCAAAGATACCCATACCTCCAGGCTAGTGGCACTGCATGAAGCATCTGAGACCATCCATGTGCAACTAACAGTGGGCAAAACTGCCTTCCAGTTTGTAGCCTGCTACAGACCACCCTCCCAAACTCAGGAACCCCACTCGGCTTTCCTGAAGACACTGGAAAATATGAAGGTCTCTCCAAACACCATTATATTGGGTGACTTTAACTACCCAAACATAGACTGGGAGCACTACTCAAGCCCCAACACCCTAGTCCAATGGCTCCTAGAATTTATAAACTCAAATGCTATGGAACAACTGGTCACCACTCCCACAAGAGGGGAAAACATATTGGACCTGATCATCACTAACATGGGGACTCTATGTTCCATACCAGAGGTATACCCCTCATTGGTAAGATCTGACCATAAATTAATCACTATGGACATCCATATTTTATTTATTTTTATTTATTTATTTCACATTTGTTGACCGGGAAAGTCCGACTGGATACATGTCCATTTTCAGCGGAGGCCCGGGGAGAAAAGCTCCACAGTGAATGAATATAATGCATTTAGATAATACATAGGACTCAGTAACAAAACAATACACAGAACTAAAGAACAAACAAAACAAATTAGTTTCCTATACTAGAAAATGGTACAAAGGAGATGTAGTAAAAAAATAAGTTGATCATAAACAATATCAGGGGTACAACATATTAATACTACTTCTAGCATGCTGATTCTCCATCTAGTCTAACCACTTCAGTTTAGATGAGAGAGAAAGAAGTAAGAGCGAGGGGGATGCATCTAGGGAAGTATCTATACTTGTGAGAGAGAGGATTAGTCAGGACTTGAGCATTGACAGAGCCAATATAACTTTAGATGTTGGTTTAACCTTTTTTTGAAAATGCATAGGGAGGAAGTGCAGGAAAGGCTGGGAGGAAGGAGTTCCATATTTTGCCAATGGCATTGCTAAAAGTGAGTCACCACCTACATTGTTAGCTTTGACTGTTTGAACTAGTAGCTTATTGGAGGAACGTAGACTACTGAGATTATAGTGCCTTATTAAGTTATTCAGCGCTGGGGTTTTGTCAGGTTGGTTCAGGATTTTAAATGCTTCCATGAGTTGGGTCTGCTGTAGCAGGTTAGTGAGTTCTAACCAGCCTAAGTTTCTTAGGTTAACACAGTGGTGTGTTCTATAGGGCATTCCTGTTGCAAATCTAGCAATCTGATTATAACAGCGTGTAAGTTTGTTTATTTCCACTGTTTTAAGATTAGTGAGTATAGGGGAGGCATACAGGAGGGTAGAGAGAAGATGTGAGCGGGCCATTGTCACTTTCGCTATTGGGGTTAGAAAAGATTTGATCCGGTATAGAGACCCAAGGGGTTTTGATGGTCTGATTAATATGGATATCAAATCTAAGTCTGTTATCTATGGAAACTCCTAATAGTTTGGTATAGGAGTCTGGAGAGATGACAGTCCCATTTTTGGATTGGATAGAAAAGGATAGAGGTGTGGTCTTTGAGTGGGTTGGAAGAGTAGTAATTTGGTTTTGTTTGGGTTAAGGATCAATTTACGTCCTAATAGCCAGTTCTCTACTGCCCTGAAACATGTTTGGGTTTTGGATAATAGGTTGTCAGGAGTAGTGTCAGCACAGACTAATGTCGAGTCATCTGCATATTGAATGCAGGTTGCTTCAGGGATGGCTTTATACAGGTCATTTATAAAAATAGTAAACAGAAGAGGCCCCAGTATGGATCCTTGGGGTACTCCTATAGTATTGGGTAGGAGGTTGGAAAGTTTAGTATGCCAAAGTACAGCTTGTTTCCTATCAGAGAGATAGCCATGAAACCAATCTAGAACTTGTTTGTCTAGTTGGAGATTTTCTAGTGTATGATGTAGTAGCTGGTGGTTCACCATATCGGCCTTCGATAAGTCAAGAAATAATGCTGAGGATATTTTTTGTCATTTCGATTTTGATTGATAGTGTCGGTGAAAGAGAGAAGAGCAGTGGTTGTACTATGATGGGGTCTAAAACCATGTTGTGTGTCTGTTAGTAATTTGTTCATGGTAAGATAGTGAAGGAGTTGTTTGTGTATACACTTCTCCATGATTTTGGCCAATGGTGACAGTATTGCTATGGGCCTATAATTTGATAGCTCGGTAGATAGTCCTCCTTTGTGGAGAGGGATAACATGGGATACTTTCCATATTGATGGGATTGTGGATTCTGCTATGGTTCTATTGATTAGTATTGAGATGGGGTACGCTATGACATCTGCTGCTATTTGTAAGTATTCCGCTGGGAGAAGGTCTGCAGAGAGAGTAGTTGGTTTTAGTTTCTTCAGTAAGGAACATATATATGCAGTAGGGACGGGTTGGAATTTAAAGGTCGTTTCTGACTTTAAGTTTTCAGTTTTAATGGAGTTGGTGGATGGATATCCTGTCCCCACCCCCAGCAAAGGAAACCATGGTCAAAAACTTCTCAAAAGCAAACTTCCCCAGGGCTAGTGGAAAATACGGCCCAAACCACAGAATCCTTTACAAACACATTCTATGGATACCTACAGGAATGCATGGATTGTGCTATCCCAAATAAAACCAAGATACACTCCTCCAAAGGTAGGAGACCTGTCTGGTGGACCTCAGCCATAAATAAGCTGTGCAACAGAAGGAGGAAGCTACTACATGATAGAGCAAAATCCCTGAAAGGGAGGGCATCTCTGATCAGTACTAGCAAGAAAGTACAATCCCTCATAAAATCATGTAAGGCTAGCTTCGAAAGAAAAATTGCACAAGACGCTAAAGATAATCACAAGGCTTTCTTTAGTTATGTCAGAAACCTGGGTGGAAACTCCCAGATATGCTCTGAGTTAGTGCAAAATGACAAAAAATACACTGAACCCACAGACATTGCCAACATCCTGGCACACAGGTTCAGTGCAAACTTCTCCCCCCTCCCCAAATGAGCAAATGACTATCCCAACAGAGTGTAGCCTCCCTGACATCACAGATGCACAGGTGAGAGCTGCCCTCTCCAAAGCAAAAAACACAGCATCAATGGAACCGGACGGTGTCCCGGGCTGCATTTTACATGAGCTCCAAGAAGAACTGAACCCTCACTTAAAATCACTGTTCAGTCTCAGCCTTACAACAGGATATGTACCCAAAGAATGGCGTACTGCAACAGTGGTCCCACTCCATAAAGGTGGTGCCACAACGGACCCTGGAAACTATCGCCCTATAAGCCTAACTAGCCTGGTCTGCAAAGCTATGGAGCGTATCATCATGGAACTCATAAACAAAGACATTGAGAACCTCCAAACACTGGATCCTACCCAATTCGGCTTTGTTAAGGGCAGATCTTGCCTCTTGAACCTGGTCAATTTCTTTGAAACAGTCACCAAGGCCATAGACGAAGGAAAGGTAGTCCAAATAGCCTACCTTGACCTTGCAAAAGTCTTCGACACAAGACCCCACTCGGGCATCATAAATAAGCTCACCAGCTTAAATATCAACCCCTATGTCACAAGATGGGTTGCAAACTGGCTCAGGGATAGAACCCACATGGTCGGAATTGCAGGTGCCATGTCAGACTCTAAACCAGTTACAAGTGGCATCCCACAAGGCTCAGTCCTGGGACCTCTCTTGTTCGGTATATATTTCTCTGAGGTACAGGCTAACACAGGAGGACTATGGCTGACAAAGTTTGCAGATGACTGCAAACTGGGGGCCATAATCGACTCGCCGGCTGACACAAGCATCCTCTAAAAAGGTCTCACAGAGAAGGATAACTGGTGCCAGAGCCATGGAGTGCATAGTCATCCCCTTTGGGAAAAACAAAGTGCCCACAAATTACCACATAGGTGGTAACCCATTAAGTACGGAAGAAGTAATTAGGGATTTGGGGACCCAAGTAGATTGCAATCTCTCCTTTGACAATCACATTGCCAAAGTGGTTAGAAAGACATTCTATATAGCCCACCTTATCACGAAGTGGTTCACATCTAGATCAAGAGAGGTCATTGTGCCCCTCTACTCATCACTCATCAGGCCCATAATTGAATACAATGCCCCATTTGGGATGTACCTTACCCAACACCTGCTACAACTAGAAAGACCCCAACAGTATCTCACCAAGAGGATCAAGGGACTCAGACAGATGCCCTACGTAGTTAGGCTAAAGAAACTCCAGCTCTATTCAGCTGCTTACTGCCTACTCAGAGGCGATCTGTGCCTGATGTATAAAGCCATGTCCAACCCAGAATTAATGGACATGCTGCACCTCAAGAAATCCAAATCCATGAGAACTACACACTCCAGTGACTTAAACCTCAGCACAGAAATAAATAGAACATGCTGGAGGGACAGATTCATATCCCAGAGGCTCCCCTCACTCTGGAACAAAATCCCAATCCATGTCAGACAGAGCCCCTCAATGACCCTCTTCAAGAAGAATCTTGACGTTTGGATGGGAGATCGTAAATTTACCCCTGGGATCTCTTCTGTGTCACTGCTAGACAGAGGCACGGTAAACTAACCTTAAATGGGCTATCTTCTGTGACCTACTATACAGAGGCACAGTCAACTAATCTAAGAAGGGTGGCGAAAGCTAAAGACACTCTGGCTAGGCTTGTAAATGCCCTAGGGCAGATAGCCTAGTATCAACCTATGAACCTATGAACCTCTCTGTACAAAGAAACACACTAATCTATCTACCTCTGTTACAAATGCAGACTTTTCACTAGTCAATCTACTGAGTCTTATCAGCTGCCCCTTGACTACACCCCTTTTCATATGTTGTAGATGTAAACTGTCTTTGTGGAGGTATTGGTTCACAAATGTGGATTTTCTATAAATCTAACTAAAAAATCCAAAATTGTTGTTGGTGAACTCTAAATGTATATCCAAAATAAGCAATATTGTTACCAAAACCTCCAACTGTAAAATATAAAAACTCAGTGGTCTAGTTAAGGTCACCAACAAACTGTGAAAAGCTTATAAATCACCCTTCCAAAGAAAAAAACAAATCATCAATGTAACGCTTATACAGCAAAATGTTTTTTGCCAATGGATGGATGATAGGAAATCGTGTTTCCCACATAGCCATCACTATATTTGCAAATGATGGAGCTACCCGGGACCCCATGACAACTCCAGAAATTTGCTGAAACACTTGCCTACCAAACTTAAAGAAATTATTACCAAGTACAATTTCCATCAACGTAAACAGAATGTTAACTTTATCATTCCCAAAAGTAGTAAATTCAGTACGATGCTCTCTAAAAAATTCCAAACCAGTCTCCTGGTTAATACTTGTATAAAGAGATCTTACATCAAGCGATGCAAAAACAAAAGGTATACATGTATTATTGTAGTTACGTAACAACTGTAACAAATCAGGAAAAAAACAAGGAGCGTATCACCACAGATAAACAATAAAAATATAAACTTTAATACACTGAGACATATTTTTGGAAATAATGATAACTCCACAGGGAATAAGGAAAGAAAAAGGTATAGAAAACCTAGCACCTTTGTCCCGTTTAGTCATCCCACTGTAGATACCTTTATACGTCTTTGTGAACAAGAAGTTTTTGAAGCTAGACAGAAAATGAAAGGTAGACATTATCAGAATTTAACTAAGGAAGAGCATCAAGCATTAAAAGAGCTACAAAAAAGAGACAATATTATCATCAAGCCTGCTGACAAAGGAGGTGCAGTGGTAATAATGAAAATGGAAGATTATGTAAGAAGCATGGCAACTATGTTAAATGACCAAGGGACATATAAGAAGATCAATAAAAAAGAATTAGACCTAATGAAACAGAGGACAGATGACATCCTTTATGAGTTGCTGATGAACAGGAGCATAACCAAGGATATGTATGATTTCTTTACAGTAGAACATCCTGTTATACCCACCATTAGTGGGTTACCAAAGATCCATAAGGATAATCAAAAAACACCTATGTGCCCTATAGTGGCAGGTCAAGGATGGTCTACGGAACCTTTGCCGATTTATTTAGAAGATGAGCTTAAGAAATTCCTGAATAAAGTCACCACAGTGATTAAAGATATAGCAGAATTCTTACGTCAGTTGTTTGAAGTGATTAGTAATATAATTAGTTTCTCTAATCTACTTTTGGTCACCATGGATGTTAATAGCCTATTTACATCTATACCTAATAAATATGGTATAGAGGCTATACGAGATTTACTGAGAGAAGAAAAGAAGGATTTGTACATTATTAGAGATGGTGCTAGAAAATAATGTGTTCTTATATGATAACTATTTTTGGCAAAAGTGAGGGGTGGCCATGGGCACCCCCTGTGCTAATAGCTACACTAATTTGGTGCTAGCCCAATGGGAGAAGGGTTGGACCAAGGATAAAGGAAACCTGTGGAATAAAAATATTATTCTATAAAATAGATTTGTGGATGATATTTTTGTTCTGTGGGAAGGTGATGAAGTAGGAGTTAAGGAATTTGTTGAGTACTTAACTAAGACCACCACCTTCCTCAAGTTTGAGGTTAAAACATCCAGAGAGAATATTGATTTCCTAGATGTGAAACTTCTACTTGTCCCAGACAAGGAAAATAACACCATGTTGTTTAGGAAGTCCATGTGGCGAAACCATATGTTACATAATTCTAGCATGCATCCTAGACATGTTTTTCGTAACATAGTTGATAATCAAGTAACCCGTATCTCTAGGCTTTGTACCCAAGAAGAGATTTTCATCAGAGAAGAGAATAAATTGATGTATGACTTCAAAGAATGTGGATATAGTAAGGATAAAGTAAACATGACTGAGGAGCAAGCTATAGCCCTACGAGCTAAAAAATGTAGACCATACTATTCAGCATTTTATGGCAAAGGAAATACTGAAAAATCTAATATCTCTGAAAGCACAGAAGACAAGGTTAAACATCAGCAAATGAGGGTTCACATCACTTACAGTACATACATACAACAGTGTGTTCAGTGATAAAGAAATATTGGCCTATCCTGATTTCTGACATTAGGTTGAAAGATATAGCTGGATATAGCTCTACCAATAACCACCCACTTGCATCCTTTCAATTGACACTCGTACCTCTCCTCCCTTCCTGTCTTCACTTCCATCTCTTATTACCAATTTACTTTCATACACTTGTCCTGTCACTATGCCTTACCTACTTACTTTAACCAATTTAAAACACATACTCCTATTCTCACTTTTTCCTTTCCTTCTCTTACCCTACCTTCTCACCTCTTATGAACAATGTACCCTACTGGAATCACAAGCCTTCACTCAAATTACTAGCTCACCAACCCTTAACACATTCCAAGTCTGATCTAACATCATTTCTTCTCCCAGCAACCTTCTTGCAAAATTTCATAGAAAGGTCCACATTACCTACAGTAATCATGTACACAAAAAATCCTCACACATTTTCACTAAACCCTCACTCCTAATAAAAAGATTACTTATTTCCCTACAAGCAGGTGACATTCATCCCAACCCTGGCCTAAATAACACTACCACTTTTAACCTCATCAGTCTTCCACCCTCCAGTTATAAATCCCCTAACTCTCTCTCTATAGCTCTCCTTAACATCCATAGCATTAGTAATAAAATTACCCAGCTCCATGCTCTGCTAGACACACTCATTCAACATCCTTTGCCTGTCTGAAACTTGCTTAAACCAGCAACCCAAGACAGTGAGATTATTCCCCCTGGCTATAACATCAACAGACTGGACCATAAAGCTGAAAAGGGTGGTGGGATAGCAATTATTTACAAATCAGGGATGCAAATTACTGTCTTACATGACAAACCTCCCTCTGTACGTAATGCCGAAATCCTTATCTCCAAACTTTAGCTTAATACCCATAAATCCATCTACATAATCTGCTTATACCTTCCTCCTGGAAATAACATCAATACCCTAGAAGAGATCCTCAGCTGGCTCTCCATTCATTTCCCACAAGAAACCATAGTCCTGGGCGATGTCAACATCAACTGGATAACCTGCACCTCAGTAGACCCTCCCACCCTCTTAAATCTCCATGGTTTTATACAAACCATTTAAGCTCCCACTAGAACTAACAAATCTAATAACAAAGAAAGCATATTAGCCTGGATTCTGATTAATCGTCACCACCTAACTTATACAGTAGGAACACTACCTGATGACTTAAGTGACCATGCACTTACTTACTTAATCAGACATAAAACTGATACCCCTAACCCAACTAAATTCAAAATGGTCAGAACTAATAAAAACTTTAACCCTGAAACCTTCAAAGCTGAACTTACAGCCTGTAACTGGTCCCCTCTTAAACACCTTCTACTGGATGATGCTCTATCATACTTCATCTTAAAGTTCCTATCTATTCTAGACTCACACGCTCCCTCAAGATCTGTCAGAATTAGCTCAAAACCCGCACCTTAGCTAACAATGGACACAAGGCATAAAATTATTCTGAAAAATAAACTCTGGACTAAATACCGTAGAACTAAAGATCCCATTGACCAACTAAACTTTAGGCAAATAAGAAACATTACAAAAACAGCCATACATCTAGATAAAAGAAACCACTACTGCCATCTACAACAAGCTAACCAACATAATCCACAAAAGTTCTGGGCAGGAATAAATAGACTCTTAAAGCCTGGCCACTCTGACACCCCATGCCCCTCAGGCACTTCCCTAAGCAACCCAAAACAAACTGCTGATGCCTTCAACACCTTCTTTACTGAAACTGTCCAGTCTCTATCTAATCAACTTTCCCCAGATATCCCCTCCCTGTCCACCTCCTCTAATACTTCTAATCCTTTATTTCAACTGCAACCTGTACCCACATCACTAATATGCTCTCTACTCCACAAACTGAAATCCTCCTCTCCATCAGCTGACCAGCTACCAGCTCAATATCTAAAAATTGCAGCTAAAACATTAGCCTATCCCATTTCCATCCTAATTACCAGAACCTTCATTGAAGGCTACATTCTGTCAATCTGGAAAATATCACATATTATTCCCTTGCACAAAGGTAGTAACTCAACTGAACCCTCAAACTACCGACCCATAGCCTTACTCTCCCCCCTAGCTAAAATCATGGAAAAATGCATCCAATAACAACTTCTAACTTAAATTACAATCTACTAGCTGACTGTCAACATGGCTTTAGACCATTCCACAGCACCACAACTGCCCTCCTTTCCTTCACTGACTGCATCAACAAAAACCAGAATAATAGCATATTTACTTCTGCTCTCTTTATTGATCTATCCAAAGCCTTCGATATGGTCAATCACAAGATTCTAATAAACTTACTTAAATTTTTCACACTAGACACAAGTGCAATAAAGTGGTTCCACTCCTTTCTTCATAACAGACAGCAGGCAGTTCTTTGGCACAATAACTTATCCAACCACCTATCCATTTCCCTTGGAGTTCCCCAAGGCTCAATTCTTGGCCCTCTTCTGTTTTCAGTTTTCATAAATGATCTTCATACTACTATTCCTCTTGCAACCTGTATACAATATGCAGATGATTCTACTCTGATTTGTTCTGCCTCTTCCCCCTCCGAACTTCAATCTATCACCCAACAGACATTCCAAACTGCAGAAATGTGGTTCCTAAAGTGATGCTTAATCTTAAACTGCAAGAAAACCAAATTATTACTTTTCTCCCCCACCCGTAAATCCTCTCCACTCAACTTCTCTGTCTTGTCAAGTAATGGCACCTATATTTCCCACAACCCAACTACCAGGCTCCTAGGAGTGGAGATTGACAACAATCTAAGCTTTGACACTCACCTTAACAACACTATAAAACTAGTTAACAGAAAACTAGGCTCATTGTACAGAATTAAACCATTCCTTACTCCACTTGCCAGAACATCCTTCACCCACTCACACCTAATTTCCACCCTCCTTTATGCCTCGTCTATCTGCACTAATCTGTCCAAAGCTAATCTCAGCAAAATGGCTGTTGCCTACAACAGTATTGCTAGATTTGCCTCTGGCTCTACTTTTAGAATTCACCACTGCATAAACTTAATCCAATTAGGATGGCTTGAGCTACAAAACCTAATCTTATTTCACCAACTCTCCATAGCCCATAACATCCTGTATAAACCCTTTAATACTCCCATACTCACTACTCTTATTACTCCTTACTGCAATCTTAAAAGTCTACTCTCTTCTAATAAACTTCTTATTTCCACTTGTAAATCCTATAACATGACCGGAAACTCTTTGTTCTCAAACACAGTAGGAAACATCTGGAACTCCCTTCCTGACAATCTCACTGCACTCTCTTCTCCTCCCTGCTTTAAATCCCAACTCAAATCTCACCTCAAAACCCACTGGCTCTGCCCATGTACTAACCCTGACTAGTTTTCTATATCCTCACAAGTACTTCCTTTTTTTCTGATTACAGAACTTCAACTAACACTTCCCTATTTCTTCTATCATGCTCAGTTTGTACACCTATTAAATTTATAGTTTTTGTAGTTAATTTCTAATATTTCTTCTGCAAATATATGCTAATGAATCTTCTCATAGCTAATTGTTTTTTTCTCTGTTATTAATGTATGCTTTTGGAGCTTTTCTCCCCGGGCCTCTGCTGAAAATGGACATATATCCAGTCAGACCAGCCCGGTCAACAAATGTAAAATAAAAATAAAAATAAAATAATAAAAAGTTCCATGTTTCACCTTTAAGAATAAAAAGAACTTAAAAAGGATGCTATGCAATAAGAATGGATCATGAACACAGCAGAATACACCTTCACAAATAATGGGTACACATAAATGTGGCACATGTAAGGCCTGTGTAGTGATAAATACTGGTAATAATTTTGTTCATCCCAGTACATGGAAAGGATATAGATTTTTTGGCAATGCTAATTGTAACTGTAAAAATGTCATCTACATTGCTACTTGTACCAAATGTCCAAGCTACTATGCAGGAAAGACAAATAGGATGCTAAAGGAACGTATTTATAAACACCAATCAGACATAAGAAATCAAATTGAGACTAATGCTTTATTTACTCATGTTCAAGATAATACCACACATTCCTTTAAATTCATGGTTATTTTGAAGATAGAACCCACTGTAAGAGAAGGTGATTTAGTCAATAGAACTAAAATAGAGGAGGCCAAATGGATTATGAACCTAAGAGCTGACCATTTACCTGGTCTAAACGGTGTAGTTCCATTGAAACCTTTTTTGAAGGAAAGGAGACTTAGTAGCAAAAGTTAGAATGGTCTTTAATGGTACCAGAATATTCAGTCATCTGGCATAATAGTATCTGATTGGAGGTTCATGTTACTAACCTATATAGGAAGTGACTTTCTTATTGGTGAATAGAGGCCTGCTCTTTATTAGTTCTCCTACTGGTCGGGTGGAATAATAACTGAGAATTTGACTATCGTCTCACCTTGATTTATAACTATTCCCTATTTAAATATAGGTTTATTATGAGATACAGGGGTCGGAAGAAGCTGTTTCCAGTCTATTTTTTGGCTGGGAATTTTTAGTTGACATGCTAACAGGAACAAAAGACCCTTTTTGCATAACAGAAACTTGCCGCTATAAAGACTTAACATTGCTTTGATGCAATGGTGGTAGATCAGCACGTTTTTTGATTATCATGGTTATCTATATCTTTGAAAGAAAGGAAAATAATGGCATATGACACACTATCCTCAGGTATGGTGTTAAGCTGAGTGTTTCAGCACAACACTAGACAGAAAGTTTCATTGGTTGTCATGGCGATATGCTATTCTTAATGACCTTTCATTGGACAGCTGAATTAAAGGATTAATAATTTAATTGTTTCTACATTTTGAGTCTGGAAGATTTCTAAGAAGAGCTATTTGGAGTATAGAGGCAAAGAGATGCTGTTATTATATTTAATAACTGCAAGGAGCCTCAGCTTTAGAAATTCCATTGGCTAGTTGATCAGCAGACAAAAGTCTCATTTGTTTCAACACAATGTTCTTTGATTATCATGATTATTTACATTTTGTAAACAAAAGGTAAACAATGGTATATGATATATTATCCTCAGACATGGTATTAAGCTGAGTGTTTCAGTAAGACACTAATACAGGAAGTTTCATTTCTATTGGCTGTTATGGCAAAATGCCATTCACAATGACCTTCCATTGGACTGATGAACTAATGGTTGCATAATTCAATTGTTTTTACATTCTGACACCCAAAGAGCTCTTTGAAGAGTAATATAGAATTTAGAGGCAAAGAGATGTTACTATTATGTTTAATAACTGGCGAGGAGCCTCATTCTAGTATACGAACAATGAGTAAATCGCTATTGGCCGAGATAGATATTTGCCATGTTTTCAGAAATTTCATTGGCTAGTAGATCAGCAGCCAAAAGTCTCAGTTGACTCCTGTTTTTAGTGATTTTTTAAAAAAATAACAGCAAAAGAATAAATTTAGAATTCTGATGATCTCATCACTATTACTGTCTATGGTCTAGGAGGCTGTCTTCTAACAGTGGCAAAAACCAACCACCTTTAGATCGGAAGGCAAAGGGTTGCCAAAGTTGATATTCCTGAAGCAATCTCTAAGTACAGGTTTGCAACAGTAAAAATGAGAGACAAGCATAGAAGAGTTTTTTTAATAATTATGATGTATGAATTATATCAATAGCTGTTGCTAGCACCTTAGCAAATGTGTGTTTCTATTGAAAAGCAGTGAATAACAAGAGACTGAGTCGTAAGAGGCTAAATGCTGTCGTAAGAGGGTAAATGCCAATCACAATGACCTTCCATTGGACTGATGAACTAAATGTTGAATAATTCAATTGTTTTTACATTTTGACACCCGAAGATCTCTTAGAAGAGTAATATGGAATATAGAGAGGCAAACAGATGTTGCTATTATGTTTAATAACTGGCAAGGAGCCTCAGCCCAGTATACGAACAATGATCCAATCTCTATTGGCCAAGATAGAAATTTGCCATTTTCACAGAAATTTCATTGGCTAGTAGATTAGCAGCCTAAAGTCTCAGTTATTTCCTGTTTTTAGTGACTTTTTAAAACTAACAAGAGAATAAACTTAGAATTCTGATGATCTCATCATTATTACTGTATATGATTTAGGAAGCTATCTTTTGACAGCAGCAAAACCAACCGCCTTTAGATCAGAAGGCAAAGAGATGCTAAAAGCTGATATTCTTGAAGCAATCTCTAAGCACGGGTTTGCAATAGTAAAAATGAGAGATCAGCACATAAGAGTTTTTTTAATAATTATGATGTATGAATTATATCAATAGCTGTTGCTTAGCACCTTAGCAGAAATGTGTTTCTATTGAAAAGCAGTGTATAGCAAGAGACTGAGTCATAAGAGACTGTCTATTGGATTTGGAAAAAGCATCTGCCCCTGATAGGATGGCAAAGAGATGTGTAGCATTTGTATGCATGCTATTGGCTAGATATCCCAGGGTGAAGAAGTGTGTTTCTATTGAAAGACAGTGAATAGGAAGAGACTGAGCAATTATTTTATTGGATAAAACACAGACTTCTTTGTTTTAGTAATTTGCAATTGGTTGGATCATGGAATACAGTGGAACATTGTTTTTTGACTGTTTTTATGAATGAATTATCTGACCAAAAGTTTGGACTAATGATTGGAAGTTAGGATTTTAAAATTAGGACACTCAGGACTGAATAATCAGGATCTGAAGAAGGCATTATGCCAAAAGCGCTTGTCCTGTCCTTGAGTTGTCAGTGGATTTTTTATTAAAGTTTATATTTTTATCGTTTATCTGTGGTGATGCGCTCCTTGTTTTTTCCTAATTTTTTTGTTTTTCTGGGAGCGTACTTCAGTGGTGTTTACCTGAATTACGTTTGGACAACTGTAACAAATGCCATGAATCCCTTAAATAAAATTTTTAATTTTGTAAAACAGGGTCCAAAATTTTGTCCAGCCAGATGGAAATAGGCTCAGTTTTGGAAAATGTTGAGGACACTATAGGCCTAAATGGTGCGTTTTGTTTATCCTTATGTATCTTGGGTATACCAAACAAAAGTGCTAGTCTAGGATGTTCAGCTTGTAAATATCTATATGTGGAATGATTAATATTGTTCTGACAAAACAAATCAAAGTACATCAAGTGTTTTGAAACTGTCTTCCACTTGTTTGATAGTGACTAATCTGTAGCTTTTGTCATCACTTAAAGGGCAACAAATAGCTTTTTCATATAAATCTGTCTCCATAATAACAAGGGAACCCCCCCTTATTTGCCTTCATTATTCTCAATGATTGTTGTTTCCCAGCTCATAAGATTACCAACTACTTTGTCAACATGCTTTAAATTCCTAAAATATTGTTCACAAAGGTTACCAAATACTTGCAATGTAGAACATAAAGCTGGATTGTAAGTACTCCTCACCTTAGGTGTTTCTGCAGATATGTCATCAATGGGCAAACCATCAAAAACGTACTTCAAATTTAACTTTCTTAAATATAATTTAAAATCAATAATTAAATTAGTAATATTTAATCTATTGACTGGAATAAAAGAAAATCCATGTTGTAACAATGTTGTGACTTCACTTGATAAAGCCACACTACTTAAATTCACAATATCTATACTAGAAGTACTATCAGTCACTACTTTTTCTTGTTGTTTTTCCCCCAACCTTTGCCCTTTGTATACATATTTTTGGACCATTTGGGAGTCTTTTGGTTCTCAGTTTTGTCTACTAAAAAAGGACCTCCATTAGTAGAGGTCGATGGACCAGCTATCACCTGTGTTGTTCTATCAGTCACCCGTGTTTTTCTGAAATGTGTCATTAGAAGTAGAGGGAATAGATGGCAAATTCAAATCTGAATTAACCCTAAGTTGAAGTGAATCAGATTTGCTCTGCTTGTTAATGTCTTTTCTAAAAGCTCAATTTTTCACCAAATATGCTGTGTTATCTCTGTAAGCCGATATGTCTGTTTTTAATTTACCCTGCTTACGAGCAAAGATGGAGACTCTTTGTCTGTCTGCTTTCATAGAAATCCCACCATAAAACAACTTGAATTCAGAAAAACACATTGTCTTTGATTTTTGTTTCAAGCACTGTCATTTTGTCCTTTAATTCCAACAACTCACTCTTGTAATGTTTAACCAAACTATTCATCAGGGCTAGGCCAGTATTATTAAAAAGTTCTACTAGTTCCAGAAAAAAAGTTTCATCTTGTGTAACACAATTCAGAAACTTCTGAATTCGCAACCCAAAAGGCACACAACCCAGTCTAATATTTTCCTCTGAATAGGAAACTTCGAGTTTCAAAGCAACAGTTTTTAGAGTCAATTTTTCTAACAAAGACAAATAGTTTTTGCGAGTCTCAAAATCATAGGACGCATTCATTTCAGAGCTGACACTTAGTACTTGGTAGCTCTCCCAAGAGAGATTAGCTGGGAGGTTGCTTATTAAATGGGAAAAGAGAATGGGCCTAAAATGGACCTTCTCTCTTTGAAGAATAATAATGAAGGAAACAGCATTATCACAATTGACCTAAATGGGTCTGTTAGAGGGACAGTTTTTGAAACCATGAGTAGTTTCCCTGAGGAAACCTGACCACAGACAGGCAAATAAGAGAAAGAGCATGATTTAGAAAATTAAATGTTTTAAGGTCAACAAAGACAGCCCTAGTTAAGTTTGTTGTCCTTACTGAAAAAATATAAGATCAGGGACATGAAAAAGGGTAGCTGTAGTTGAAACTGAGGGCCTAGATTGTACAACATTGGAAGGTAAGACACACAGGATTTTGCTGAAAGAGACTATGTCAGGAATAAGGAATCAGCTCCACTTCAATATTCTTCATTACGTTCACATCAAGCATACCTGAAGAAACAAGAAACAGGATCAGGCTTTTCCATGATGACACAAATATATATATGTAACAGTGGAGAAGGGGTGGAAGAGTCAAAATGAAGATTCCAAAAGACTGTCATTAATTTAAAAAACAAACTTAATGTAAACCCCTATGCAGTCCATTGGATTGAAATTGGCAATCCAACAGATCCCAGGTAGTCAAAGTTACTGATATACTCTCTAAATGTAAAATTGTATTGAGTGGGGTGCCACAGACATTTGTGTCTTCTCCTGTTTGACATTTATTTTGCATATATCTAAACCAATATCCCAAATGTATGTGTAACCAAGTTTGCTTAAGACTGCAAGCTGGGTACTGTTCTCCAGCCATTCACTGATACTAAACATCCCTAGCAATGGTTGGAATATGCACATACCTGGTGTATGAAAACAGTCTCATTTTAAATGGAAAAAAAAGTTTAGCATACTAGCATTCAGGAAAAAAGTTGTTCAACCTCATATGTTATAAATGGTACTCCTCTTCAAACAGAGACAATCAGAAGAGGCCTGAGTACTTTCATGGATGATTTGCTCTTATTCGATCATCATGTTTCCATTATAGTCAGGAAATCCTTCTATCTGGCCTAGTTAATTAGTGAGGGAGTATTTTAAAGATCCAAAGCAGTCATCCTACCCCAACATTCTTCCCTTATCAGACCCATTAACAAATCCAATGCCCACTTTGGTATGTGTAAATCCAAACATATCACTCAACTGGAAAGGCCTCAATGATTTCTGTACAAGAAAATCAAAGGTCATAAATCCCTCATTATTGTTTGCCTACTGTCACTTGCCAGATAAGAAACAGACAAATGTTGTGGGTTCTTGTTCAAGCAGCTTTATTATATACAAACACATCATAAACAAAGCTAAGTAACTTTAACTTATAAACAAACTAGCTATCATGCACATAGATGTTAATACTCTAAATTAATTAAGTTCACTTGACATGCTCTGTCTAAAGCTCTCTTAAGATTTCTGTTATGCTCTGCCTCACCATTGTCTCCGACCAATAAATCATCTACTATTATGGCACAAGGATAACCTGAAAAAATTGTTCCATTGCATGCTAAAATACTTCATTTGCAGAATTTATTCCAAATGGCATCCTAAGGAATCTATATCTTCTAAATGGTGTACTGAATGTAGTCAGTAGTGAAGATTTGCAATCAAGCATCACTTGCCAAAATGAGCTCTTTGCATCCAAAACAGAAAAAAACTGTGGCATTTGGTATCAGGGCTGCGACTTCTTTGACTGTGTGCATAGGATGATGCGGTCTCTTTAATGCTTTGTTCAAATGTCTTGCATCAATGCATATTCTGATTTCATCTGAGCCTTTTTTATGAGCTGCTACTTATGGACGACACCCATTTGGTAGGTTCTGTAACTGGACAAAATTACACCTTGTTGCACCATTTTATCCAACTTAGCTTTGACTTTATGCTGCATAGCTATGGGAACTCTTCTTGCTGGTCTGACCACTGGACTGATCTCTGGGTATAGTTTCATAGAATATACAACTGGAAGTTTGCCCAACTTTTCATCAAAAACATCAGTATACTCTGAAAAAATATTGTTAGTGAAGCTGGAACTGGGGCATGTGCTTATTTGATGAACTTCTTTGGTAAAAGAAAGCAGACTCATTCTCAAACTGTCCCTGAGACCAAATAATGACTGCACAGGTCTTCAAACCACATAGAATAATAGCCTTTAACAGTTCTTGGCCACATAACGTGAAAACACTACGGAGCCTTCAGTTTGAATTTCTTCACCTCCATAAGCAACAAGTTTTGCACAACTAGTCACATTTAGGTGTTCACCAGCTCTAAGCTTTGCAAAAATATCTGTAGACATAGCATTACACTTTGAAATAGTGTCTACTTTGAGCTTGGTGAATTTACCATTGATCTGAACAGAACAAAACACTTCATTTCATGCCAATAAATCTACTGCGTCAATCTTTTCACCTATCACTGACACACCATCTGCACAGAAAGCAGAATGTTGCAGGTTTACTTAATCAACTTGTTTTTTTGCATGACCCTTCTTTGTAACTGTGTTAGTTCTAATTGATTTACAAAATCTTTGAAAATAGTTCCATTTCTTAAATTTGTGACATTGCTGACCAAATGCTATGCACTTTCCTCTTCTGGACTCATAGTTGGCACCACAATTGTGATAGTTAACAATAAAGCTTGATTTGGGTTTTGCTGATTCACCTTTATACTGTACTGAGTAGCATCTGTTCTGCACTGGATAACCTTGATTCTGCACTGAGCATGCTCCTTTAACTAAACTGATCTTGGAATTTACTAGAAGACTACGTGTTTTACCTGGAAGTTCTGCAGGGACTGCTGCTGCCACTTGCTTAGGCCTGCTTTTGCCTGTCACATGCTGCATGCTGTCTACATTAGCTCTGGAGCCTGTTGAAACCATGCTCTTATCACTAGCAAGCATATTTGTGTGCCTTTCTGTAACTTCATGGATCTGACAAATCTTAACGGCTTTGCTCAGCATCAAATCGCTGTCACGAAGCAAACTCTTTCTCACAGCAGCATTATTAATACCACACACGAGTCTGTCCTTTATTAACTGATCTTTTAAATCACCAAACTTACACATTTTAGCCTTATTTCTTAGGTCAGTAATGTAAGCTGGAAAAGTTTCCCCTTACTTCTGATCTCTCATGTAAAACAAATGCCTTTCTAATGTAACATTAGTCTGGGGGTTACACATTTCTCTGAATTTGTGCTTCAAACACTCAGGATCTCCCCTTGATTCAGCCTGCACAACAATACGATGAGTTTCTCTTTCACCTTCATACACTGCTGGTGCATATACAAATGAACACTCCCTTTCAATGGCCTCTGACCCTACTAGGTTTAGAAAATGAATGCCCTGGTGTGTACATCTTTATCAGAATAAGCTGCATGTATAAATATATCATGCCCTTGCTCAAATATTCTCCAAATCTCTGCAATATTCTGATCAAATACAAGTGGTAGTGGCTTGCGAAATCCATCTGCCATATTAATATATCTTAGTGATGACTTTTGCAAATACGCATGAACACACACACGCACTTATACATACACATATTTATGCCAGTACTTGCAATAGCACAATAAGACTCTGTATAACTGAACTTTACAAAATAAGTCTCCTGTGCACTGTAATACTCTGAGATCACTTTACTGTAAAAGTCACTTGACTTGTCTTGAAATTATTTTAATGTACGAGCCATTTATCTTGAAATTATTTGACTGCAAAAGTCACTTATCATTTTAAGAAACCTTTCGAATAACTGCACAGTGCAAATAAACTGGGCAATAGAAGCTGAGGGCAAGAAACATTTAAAGCAACTGTACTTTAAGAATAAACTATTTTGAAGTAATTGCAATTTGCAAATAAACTGTTTTGAAGTAATTATAATTTGCGAGTGAAATGGACAGATGAAGCACGGAGTGAGAAACACTTCGAAATAACTGCACTTTGGGAATAACAATACACAATATGTTTTGTGCCCTTATAATGCTCCACGTTATCTCTTTTAATAAATAAATCATGTGTGTGTGTTTTCTTTACCTTTAGATTGCTTCTTGCCCTTTTTGCTCTCAGTTCATTTAGTTTGCCTTCGTTACCTCTGCATTTCATGGCTCTGAAGAGTAGTCTTTACCATCCTGGTTCTGACACCATGTTGCTTGCCAGGTCAGGAAGAAACAAGCAAACATTGTGGGTTCTTGTTCAAGCAGCTTTATTATATATAAACACATCATAAACAAAGCTAAGTAACTTTAACTTATAAACAAACTAGCTATCATGCACATAGATGTTAACACTCTGGCTGCACCTTCAAAATGGCACTGAAGCTAACACATGCTTGGTATTTATATGCACACACAGACCTTGGAAATTCTTCTTAAAGGTACAACACACCTGTTATTCTACACCTAGTATTATATATATATATATATATATATATATATATATATATATATATGTTGATAAGTTCCTATTGATTAAGCTGACAGAAAGAAGAGGACATTCATTACAGAAAAATGCAAGGTACTACACTTGGGCCTTTGATATATTAACCTGATGTGTCAAATGAGGAAGCGGAATTAATGGTGACAGAGCAGGATATGGATTTGGAGGCGAGTAAAGACTGCTCCACACGAAAGGAATCTGAGGTCTGTAGTAGCTGTGAACAGAATAGTGGGATGTATCCCCATGAAGACTGGCTCCAGAAGTAGTTCACTTTAAGAAAAAATAAATAATGATCCCACTCTGCTAAGCCATTTTTAGGTCACACATTCAATATTACTTACAGCCCTATAGGCCATGAAAGGAGAACACCATGTTTCCAGAAGGAGCTTCTTCTGCTATCATGCAAATGCAGGGTAATATTCTTTATAAGCTATACAAAGTCGATATCAGACCACAGACTTTGCCTACATATCTTCTCCAGCCTACACCATCCCCCCAATTCCACAAGTTAGTCTAGCCCACATCCAGCTCAGAAGAGCACCATCATGAAAAGTATAATTAACATCCTGGATCTCACCTGAAAAAAGGACCAGAGGCTCAGCTGGATCTTCTTAGACAACAACATTAAATAAGTAAAGCTTTTCAGGTGCTATCCCAAAACTTTGTACAGTTGAATACAGAGAGAGAGAGAGAGAGAGAGAAAGAGAGGGAGATTGCATTTTTCTTGAGCTTTGAATAAAATATTAGTCTGTAGAGACTGAAATGAGGCACTAGTCAGTGTTAATTACTGCCAGACTTAAAGATAAGGATAGTCTGTATGGTTCTGCTAAGGAACAAATCCTAATAGAATGGTCTTAAGTAGTCATTGCTGCCCACTTAACAATACTTCATTTACTGAGCTATGCACGTGTGTGTCCTACAGCTTTGTCTCTGATATGTAAAGCTATCATCATTCAATATAAATGTCTAAGCAGTTTGAATGATCTTTCAATCTATGTTACTATTTTAAGTAGCTTCTGAAATTTCTGTGTTTTGTTTTGACATACTCCAATGTTGTTGCTGATGATACGACACATCAGCACAAGAACATAATAATGAAGGTGAGAGCAGTTAATGTTTTCTGTGCATAAATGCAATGCAGATTGTCCACTTTTTGCTGAAATGCTAGTAGAAAAAAGGTATGCAAATACTATTTGCAATGTGCTCTAATATAGACAGAAATAAAAAAGTATAATGCAAATGGTTTGTCCTACTCAAAACATTAAACATTCATAATAATGATATCTAAAATAATATTTTTGCAACAGTAAAATTGCATAACCTACTGATGAATTCATTCAGTGTCAGTTTTGAAATTTGTTTGACTACATAAGCTATCTAAGCACGAGAGACTATTATTTATTTGTTTGTTTGATTTTAAAGAATTGTACAAATTTTCATACACTGAGAAAATAAACTACAGATATGACTTGGTAAAATATAGCACGCAATAGAATATAGATTACAAAATATGCCAGGAAAAGAGCGAAGCATATAATTTTTCATCCTAGTGTTGTGAGATGATTTATACATTTTTGTTTGATGGATATCCTTAACTAACAGGGCTGAAAGGACAATTGCTGTGCTTTAAAGAGTCAGACTGACAAACCAATAAAATCTGAATGACAACTCAGGAATAAATAAGAGCATTCTTTCACATACTCTGTTTGAGATCAGGGACAAGAACCCAAAAGGGAATAACCCGGACATGAAAACAGCATCCTACTTTATCAAACATGAAATGTAAAGCACATAGGCTTACATTACTTAAGAAAATTAATGGCAGAATAAAAATGCAGATGCCACTTAATTATCATTTTAGAAGGTTTATAAAATGTTAAGATCACGCATATCCAGTTTTTAAAATTATTCATTCAATCAGAAACAGTTTTTCAAGAGTGTGCTGAGTGTTACATTGTTTTCTACTGCCACCTTCTGATTCACAAACTCGATTTTGTTTTACTGCATGATGAAAGTTGGATGCAAAGTAAAGCCTGAGACAGCAGGAGTTTCAAAGGAATTCTGAGTGAAAGCTTAAATGTAGCCAGATAAATGTACCAGTTTTAAAGCAATCTAATGTTAGTCATTTATGACAAGCAGGGCATAACCGGAAAAGTGGAAGCTGTAAAGTCTATTATTTCGGAGAGCATTCTGTCCATTTGTCCAACCTGTAGGCCATATTATTAAGACCCTCAGTCCACCCTACTGCTAAGGCTGTCATCATTTGGGCATACAAATATTCAAAATACTGACCTTAGTGGTACACCTGTGTTTCAGGTGTCACTGACCTGGCAAAACTTAAAGTTACCAAGATGATTAACATTATACAGATTCTTACAGATAATACATTTATTATTAAGGTACTTAGAGAGTATCAGCTTTCCAGGTGTTACTGCATTTGTCTTTTTGGTGATGGTAGTTCTCATACCCTTAGATTTACATTTCCAAACTACAAAGAATTGCCTAGTTATCAGACATATTACCTACTTAGATACACTGTTCATAGTTTAATGGGTATAACATAGAGCAAGTAGTATACAGTTCCTCTTAAACACTAAGGGGACTTCCTCAGTAACTGGCATTTGTGCCTGCATATTCTGCACAGATAATTCATTTTTTCTTCTGATATGTCTCGTAAAATTGATCAGTGAGGTATATTTGGCTAGTATGTTTTTTTAAGTTATATGAAGAAGTTATATATATGCGATTTGTTTCCACAGAGTGAAAGATGCATGTGAATTTTTTCACTTGATTACTTAATATTTTGTTCCATTCATCTAAACATTCATTTTCTAATGCTTACTTTATTCATTTCAGGGTCATGGGGGTTCTACAGTTTATCCAGCAATCAGATGGTGCATGACATTAAGAAGTTTTTGTGCATGATATTCCCACACTCACTCACGTACAACATCCACACATATGGGTGACTTGGAGGATGACCAGTTCATTTACATCATATATTTGGAATGTGGAAGGAAACTGGGGCACCCAGTAGAAACTGACATGAGCACAGGTGAGGCACACAGATTCTGTGTAACACCAGAGAACAAAATACATAAAACAGGAATTATACCTACTGTGCTGTATCCACTATTTTTTAATTCTCAATTTCTTTTCTTGTTTTATTGTTTTATTTGAAAAAAACAGTATATCAACTGTATTATTTTTTGGAGGGGGCACCACTTTTAGGTGTAGTTCTATATAATCTGATTATCTCTGTAATATTCTGTTAGAGATTGGTGTCCTCAGGTTACCATCACAAAAGGTTGACTGTATCAACTGAATTCACCCGGACAAAAAATATATATAGACAAATAAATAAAGGCATGACTGAATACTGATCTTTAGTCCCTGCTCATTTACCATCTTTATGTTTGCTTTCATTCACATATTAGGCTTCTAGGCGATATACTTGTCTTATTTCTTGCTGACTTCAACAATTGGTTAAGCTCCTGATGTCATTAAAAGGGGATCCAGTATCTATTTGTCTGGGACGACATGATCGACAGACCACGATGCTTTGCCAGAGATGGTCTGCACCTGTCATCCCTGGAATTCAGGTTACTGGCTAAGGCTCTTGCCACCCCTATAGTGCCTTTTTCAGGCAAAGTTCAAAGGACAAAACCACCGACGTAACAGGTACAAGCATGCAAATTCTGAAGGTAATGCTACTCAATGCTAGAAGTCTAAACCTCAAAATGCACTCTCTTGAGGCACTCCTAAAAATGGAGAACATAGATATCTGTTCGGTAACTGAGACATGGTTCAAGGCTCCAGAGAGCACCCCTGCAATACCAGGCTACAACTCTTACCACAATTTTCGGCCACCAAACCAGGACCGAAACACTATAGGTGGAGAAGTGTCCATATTCACCAAGGATATTCACACCACTAGGCTAGTTGCCTAACACAATGCGTCTGAAATTCTCCAGGTGCAACTAACACTAGGTAAGACTGCAATACAAATTTTAGCTTGCTACAGATCCCCCACCATACTCCAAGATTCTCACTACACCTTTCTAAACATACTGGAAAATGTTAAGATACAACCAAACACCCTAATACTGGGTGATTTCAACTGGGAAAACTACTCATGAACTAACACCTTTGCCCAACGGTTCTTGGAAATCATAAATTCCAACGCCCTAGATCAACTAATCCATAGTCCCACCAGGGGCTACAATATCCTAGACCTGGTCATTACCAGCATGGGAAATCGATGCTCCACACCTATGGTCACCCCCTCGTTGGTCAGGTCTGACCATAAGCTAATCAGCCTTAACATCCACATCACACCCCCACTCCCTAGTAAGGAAACCTCCATAAAAAAACTTCTCCAAAGCCAACTTCATGCTACTCAAGTCAGAAGTGACAAACTTCATTACACACATGCAGATGGGAACTGAAAGTTCGACAGCTGAATCCTACACTAAGACACTGTAATAGTACATCCACTCATGCATGAATCGTGCCATCCCAAATAGAGCCAAGATACTCTCCTTCAAAAAAGGAAGCCAATCTGGTGGTCCCCTGCCATAAACAAACATTATAACAAAAGGAAGAAACTGTTGCAGAAAAGAGGAAAATCCAAGGATGCAAAAAACTCCCCTTATCAGCCTCAGTAAGAAGCTGAGATCCCTCATAAAATGCTGCAAAGTTAGTTATGAAAATAAAATTGCCAAAGATTCCAAAGACAACCACAAGGCATTCTATAACTATGTCAAGAATCTAAATGGCAATGCTCAGATCTGCTCTGAGCTACAATAGAATGGCATTAAATATACTGATCCCAAGGATATTGCCAATATCCTGGCAGATCAATTCAGTGCCAACGTCACCCCCCTGTCACCCCCTAAATGGTCCATCTCAATATCACAAGATTGCCAAATTCTGGTAATAATGGCCACACAAAAAACGCACTCTCCAAAGCTAAGAATACAGCATCAATGGGACCAGATGATATCCTGGGCTGTGTATTACATGAACAACAAAATGAACTGGCACCTCACCTAAGTGTCATGTTTAATTATAGCCTCACCTCAGGCTTCGTGCCCACTAGGTGGCGCACAGCTACAGTTATCCCACTCCACAAGGGGGGATCCACCTTGGATCCCGGGAACTACTGCCCCATCAGTCTGATGAGCCTGATCTGCAAGGACATGGAACGTATTATCTTGGAACTTATAAACAAAGACATTGGCAACCTTCAAACAATGGACCCCACCCAGTCTGGGTTCGTGAAGGGCTGATCTTGTCTCCTGAACCTGACTGACTTCTTCGAATCAGTCTCCAGAGCCGTGGACGAGGGTAAGGCAGTCCACACAGCTTATCTGGACCTCGCCAAGGCCTTTGACACCATCCCCCACTCTGGAATCATAGACTAAGCTGGGCATTATTCCTTACGTCACTCGATGGGTTGCCAACTGGCTTACTGACAGAACTCACACTGTAAAAGTAGTCAACTCCAAATCCAGCTCCAGACATGTGACAAGTGGAGTACCTCAGGGTTCAGTCCTGGGACTGCTCTTGTTTGGCATATACTTCTCTGAAGTACAAGCCAACACTAAGGGACTCTGGCTAACAAAGTTCGCAGATGACTGCAAACTGGGAGCCATTATTGAATCCCCAAATGATGTGGATACTCTACAATAGGGCTTTCAGAAACAGATGCTTGGTGCCAGAGCCATGGGCTCAAGCTCAATTCCAAGAAATGTATAGTTATCCCCTTTGGGAAAAAAACATGTACCTGTGAATTACCACATAGGTGGCAGTACACTAAACACCGAAAGTGAGATAAGACATTTAGGAACACAGGTGGACAGTGGTCTCACTTTCGATAACCACATCGCCACAACAGTCAGGAAATCCTTCAATGTGGCACACCTCATCACTAAGGGCTTTTCATCCAGAAAAAAGAAGGTCATTGTCCCACTGTACTCAACCCTCATTAGACCCATTATAGAATGCAACACCCCATTTGGTATGTACCTCTCAAGACATCTGCATCAACTGGAAAGGCCGCAGAAATACCTCACTAAAAGAATCACAGGCCTAAAGCAGATGCCCTATGCTGACCGCCTTAAAAAACTCCAGCTATACTCTGTCACATATCATCTCATCAGAGGCAATCTCTGCTTAACATACAAGGCCATGTCAAACCCAGAGCTGTTGGACATGCTACACTTAAAGAAATCCCAATCCCTCAGAGCCACATGCTCCAGGGACCTAAACCTTGTCATCACAATAAACAAAACATGCAGGAGGGATAGGTTCCTGACCCAGAGACTCCCCACACTCTGGAATAGACTGCCCATACATGTCAAGCAGAGCACCTCTTTGGCCCTCTTCAAAAGGAACCTTAAGATTGGATGGGAGAAAGGAAATTCACCCCAGGGATCACATCAGTCCCCCTGCTAGACAGAGGTCCAGGGAAGTAAATAGTGTGGGAGGAAATAGCCAGGGAATTGTTATGGCTAGGCTTGTATAGGCCCTAGGGCCAACAGCCTAGTACCAACCTATGAACATATTTTAAGTAGATATTGTATAGATATAGTCTCTGTAGTTTCAGCATCTTTGCTTTCACTTTAAACCATATCCTGTACATTTAGACTACATATTTATCCCACTTCACATCTCCTGCCTTTCTTCTTGTTCTCCTCAGATATCCATTAAACCTTCTTCTTCTTCTTTGCTGATGACTTAGTGTTTCTCAAAGAGATGGAGAAATCAGCCTCACTGGGAGGAGGGGGTGGCAACAGTCTGTTTGATAAATGGTTTGCACAACTTTCAAAGTAATGCTTTTCAGATACGGATTCTGGGAGGGAACAAGGCATTGTGTAAAAGGATAGTAGTCAAAAAAATGTGCATATTCAACAACAAAGTAATGGTGGAAGAAAAATATGCAGAATCAGATCTTTAGTTATTTGATATATATATATATATATATATATATATATATATATATATATATATATATATATATATAGGTGCTTTTGTACACCAAGTGATAGCCAACACTTAAATGTATTTTACTTCTGCTACACAGTGTAGTATACCTCATCTGAGGGCACTATCATCTTTTTCATATTTTGAGGTGCTTGAGATCATTTCTGTTCCTTGAAGATTCACTGTGACAGAAACCAAGAACCCATGCGCTATGCTGTTCTGTCTTTTTCATTATTTGGCTCGTCTTTCTCTTCTACTCTATTATTATATTGACTGTAAGTAGAATTCTGTTCTCTTTGACAATATCCATGTACCATCATCCGTTATAGTCATATTATTATTATTTAATTGCTTGTCCTGCTCATCACTATGCAATAATTTCTACATCCTTTGACATCTGTCAGTTTACATTTATTATTATACATCATTTTATATTATTTATTGATTCAATTAATCAGCTCTGAAAACACTAAAAATTATATTTAAATTCATTATAATCATTAGCGGACCGGAGTTCCGCTGTGGCGACCCCTAACCGGGAAAAGCCGAAAGACACAACAACAACAACAACATTATTATTATTACTATATATATAATTTTATATTATTTATTACATTCTACTAATCAGCACTGAAAACATTGTAAATTATATATTTAAACCATATATTCACGTATATCCAAAATATCCCACAACAATTGCATAATAGCATTCTTTGGGGAGAGGCTGACCTCATCTACCACCACACAGCTGACCTCTAAATGTATTAACTCTGAGATCATACAAACTTGAGGTAAAGAAAAAAGTAAATAAAGCAACTCAAAAGGCTTGTTTTGGAGAAACGCTCACAGAAGGATGTGTCAGTTTGATGCTCAATGTAGCCGTGCTGAGCTAAAGAAAAGTGATAACTTTGTCTGTAGTAATCCAAAGGATTCTTTTTTGAGTCGGACGTATTTTTTTCCTATCACTGAAGCAGAAAACTCTAGCTTTATCTACAACATGGCCTGGCAATGATGTAATGTGTCAACCCCCCCCCCCCCCAAGTATTTCATTTCCCTACCAAAAGCTACCAGGAAGATAAATTGAGATTTCATCTTTTGCGCTATGACTGCTTTTTTAAAGGGATTTAGAAAAATTCCATCTTGGAATTTGGAAAAGACTACTTGGGGGAGTTGTTCCAATGCAGACGCCCTCACATTAATATTCAACGGAATTATCTCTTTATCTGAAGTTACTGAGAAGTAGCAATGGAAACTACAGGTGGAACAGTAAGTTACAAGAAGATTATAGATTGAAAGTATACATATCTAAAAAAGAGCACAGAGAGTGCATTGTGTGTTTTTTTTTTGTTTTGTTTTTATGGTACTTCAAGATGTGGGAGCCCTTGATGATTTTTCAAAAGTTATAATAGCCCTTACATACAGTGCACACACAAAAAGAAATAATTACAAGACAGAAACAGCTTTATAAAAAGGAAGATGCAGTGAAGTCAACATAAAGTGAAACAGTAAATTTACTACTGATTAGGAAACTATTACCAATGTTCAGTGCAGAATTAACCAATCTGAGTTGCAAGGTTAATGGACTAGTAGACAAGAAAAAAATGAGACAAAGTCTTTTTTTTTTTTATTTATTAAGAAATGTTATGTGCAAGAACCCCATATGAGCCATCAAGAGCATGGGGTTCTCATGAAGATAACAAAATGGTTAGCTTGTTTTCTAGTATGAAACAGGAAAGAAAGAGAGGATGTTGACACTTATCAAAAAGAAAATAGTAAAGAAGACAGACTAAGACTTAAAAGTTGAATGAGGAACGTATGTAGCTCTAGGAAATTATAGGAAGGACAGCGCATGACATTAGCAAATGTCTATAATCTCTCTAAGGCTACCATAAAATACATAAGGCAAATGATTGGGGATATTATAGCACTTCAATCAGGAATTTCACTAACTGCAAGAGACTGGAATATAATATACAACATAGAAATGTTTCTGGAGATCCAAGAATAATAAAAATAACCAGTTAAGGTTGATGCTTGGGCTTTTAGACATCTTCCATGGCTCAGATGCTAGTGTAGAATACACATTTTATTTTGACAAACATAGAGGTTGGGGCTGATTTGGATAAATGCTATATAACTAAGGAGCATGCAAGTTTAATAAGGAAAACTAAGACTATCCTATATTATCAGACCACACATCCCTACAGATTACAGTGGCTATTGGGGAAAATTAGTTGGTATGAAACACTGGCATTACCTCACATATTTTTTCAAAGCAAAACTGGCTAGACAGGCATCTACAGAATTGGCTAAAACAATTACCTCCTAAATCCAGGGGGAATGAGGAAAACAGAAAATGCTGGATTATGTCGATAGCCTAAATGCCTATATGGTAAAAGCCCTTAAATTAACCTGTTTTTGAAAATAGCACCAAGACATTTCAAGTTTGTAGCACAACAATTAAGACAGCAAGTTATAGAAATGATAATGGTAAAAATAAGAAGTCTGGATACAGGATACTGGAAAATTAGAAATGAGCAGAAAAAATATATAGATGTAATGAAGGACGACTATTATAAACTTTACAGCCCAAAAGAAGGAAAAGAAATAGACCAAGATAGAATAACCAATTACTTGAGGAAAATGGATTTACTTAGGCTTGAGACACAAGAAAAAGTTAAGTTAGAAGAGAAGAGAACTGATTTTATTTCAAAGGACAGAGAAAACAGCAAATGTACATGGTAACCCAATAGAAACATGAAACAGAAAACTAGATGAAGTGACAGTAATATGGACAGAGTTGTTCAACAGTATCTTAAAGTGGGGAATGATACCTGCCTCAGAGAAGCAAGTAGTTTTGGTTGTGATTTCAAAAGCAGAGAAAGTCATTATGGACCTGGGTTCTTATAGACCTACACCAATTTTAAATCATAATTACAAGGTTTTTACAACTAGATTGGCTATATATTAGTTAAGATCCTACAGAGAATAATATACCCATATCAGTTTGTCATTATAGAAGGTAGGCAAACATGTGATAATATTAATAAGACTGTGATAATTCAAAATTATGCTAAAAGAAAGATACTCCATCCATACTAATTAGTTTATATGCTGAAAAAAGTATTTAATCAAGTATACTGGACATTTTTAGAAGAAACGCTGAGGACAAAGGACTGCCCAGATACATGAGTTAATATGTTGTTTAGAATTTATAGAGGTTCCATGGCATTTGTAAAGACTGAAAGGATATTATCTGGCCCAATTCTTTTATTAAGAGGCACAAGACAAGTCTATCTACAGAGAATAATATACCCATATCAGTATTTCATTATAGAAGGTAGGCAAACATTTGATAATATTAATAAGACTGTGATAATTCAAAATGATGCTAAAAGAAAGATACTCCATCCATACCAATTAGTTTATATGCTGAAAAAAGTATTTAATCAAGTATACTGGACATTTTTAGAAGAAACACTGAGGACAAAGGACTGCCCAGATACATGAGTTAATATGTTGTTTAAAATTTATAGAGGTTCTATGGCATTTGTAAAGAGTGAAGGGATATTATCTGGCCCATTTCTTTTATTAAGAGGCACAAGACAAGGTTATCCACTTTCGTCTCTGTTATTTGCACTCTGTTTGGAGCCTCTATCCAAAGATTTTTGACTACCAAACATACAGGGGTATGAATAGGACCAAACTCAAGAAAAATTAGCCATATTTGTCAACAATATTATACTGTATGTAACTCATCGAGGAAAAAGATTTAGAAGCTTTGTCTGGAAAATTACATAGGTACCAAAATCTGGCAAGGTACAAAATTAATGAAGCAAAAACAAAGTCTAAACTATGTACCCACTCAGACTCTTATGCAAAAATATCCATATCTATGGGGACATGAAACTATGGTATAATTAGGGGTTTATCTGAGACATGACCCCCTTCAGGCAACAAAAGAGATATGGGATACTACCACGGTTAAAATAATTCCAAATAAAGTAGAAAATGTTGTTTATGATGAGGAAAATAAAAGGCAAGCGGTTAAGATGTTTGCAGTTCCATCAATACTGCATACAGAATATATCCTACTTATAACGGCTGGAGGATAATCTGGCAGTGGCATAAAAAGGAAATAAAAGAGTTTCTTCTGGAAAATAAAAGTGAAAGGGTACAGTGGGACAAGCTAGGGTTATACAAGGAGCAAATGGGCTTGGGTTCCCTACATCCTGAGAATTTTTTCTGAGCCACTCAACTTAGGTTGTTATATGATTTACAACAAAATAAAAAGTTGAGAAAGTGTGAAAGGTTTCTAACTCCAATTTTTTACACACCACTTCCAAAGATAATTAAGAGAAATGAAATAGACTCATAGATATGGAGGGCAAACATAGGACACCTAGCTCTTGTGAAGAGCTCCTATGGAAAACCAAAATAAGGGATGGGGAGTAGTACAGCAACATTTTAAATTACATGGCAATGAGGATTACATTATTGAGGACTGATAGATAAACGCAAAGAAATAATGTATATGATTGCTCACTTCAAAATAAATCAGCCATAGCAGACCTTCAAATTGAGGCTAGGTTGGTGAATTCCTCAAACAAAATAAGTCTAAGTAAATCCTACAAGGCATAAATAAAACTAAAAGAACAGTATGCAACAACATTTTGGCTTGGATGGGAGAACAAGCTGGGGGGGGGGGGCAGTTTAATAAAGAACAGAGGAATGAGATATGCCAGGCTCCCAGGTGTGCCACAAAGTCATGGAAATTACAGATATTTGCTCAGTAATATCTCAACAGACACTTTGAATGCTGGAAGTACAGTAGGAATGAAAGAGGCACTTGGGAACATATTTTTGGAATGAGAGGATTTCAATTTAAAATGGATCTTAGCACAATTACGGCAAACTTAAGCAATGGCAAGATGACCTTTACAAGGGAAATATTTTGCTCTGTTGGTTAGATTTAAAATAATCAGCTCAAATAAGAGAATTAATAAGTTAATGTACGGCTGATAATAAGTACATCTGTTAATAAATCTACAGATGAGCCACCAAATATCCTAGGGTTTATATTTAGTTTCTTGTAAATGGGTTGGGGGTTTGTTCTGTAGCTATATGTTAAGAAAGATTACATTAGCATACACATCTTTGCAATTATCTACTGAATATAAGGTGGTACAATGTTATAATTACTTATAATTTACACACTGAACCCCTGGAATGTAATAGGACAAAATATTAGGAATCTGGTGTTTTTTGTTATATATAATCCATACCAAAGGACAATGTTTGGAATATTGGCATTATAGGTTCATAGGTAGATACTAGGCTATCTGCCCGAAGGCATTTATAAGCCCAGCCAGAATGTGTTGGCTTTCGCCACCCCCTTAGATTAGTTCCCTGTGCCTCTGTCCAGCAGAGCCACTGAAGTGATCCCTAGGGTAAACTTTTATTACCCTTAAACATTTCGTTGTTTCTTTTAATAAACCTGCTATCAAATACCAAAAGGCATAAAGGGAAAAGAAATGTGCAATTTGTATTGTAGCTTCTGGTTTTGGTTTGTAATATTGAAATTGGAGATAATGGGACATTAGACAGTGTTCTCAACTGTCAGCTACCAAAAGAGAAAGTACACAATTTGTATTTTTAATGTGATGACAATAAAAGTATGTTGGCTTAAAAAAATGACTGTAACTACTGTTGTCAGAGTACAGTATACTGTGACTCATTCCCTAACACCTGTCTCTCACATCCCATGAGAATGAATGAGCTGATTCAGCTCAAACACCTGACTGTTACATCCCATGAGAATGAATGAGCTGATTTGGCTCAAACACCTGACTGTCACATCCCATGAGAATGAATGAGCTGATTTGGCTCAAACACCTGACTGTCTCATCCCATGAGAATGAATAAGCTGATTCGGCTCATCAGTCAGGGAATGAATAGGTCAAAGCTCTCTCACCCTGCAGGTAAAACATGGATCTTGCTCCTGAGATGAATGAATGAGCCCATTAGGGACAGTTGAAGGAGGCAATGGATGATACTGGTGCTTGAACAAATAAACAAAAACAAACAGACAGGCAGACAGACAGACAGACAAATGACTGAACTCAAAATTCCTAGTCACTTTGGGAGATATACAGCACAAGTGTAATGACTTGAAAGGATTTTTCAGGTAGAGTCTGAAAGTATGATATGGCACCTTGCCTATGTCACTCATGAATACTGAAAAAGTTCCATAGGGAACTCAGAAAGTATAATAATAATCATGCTGCCTGTTACACAGCATAAAATGCAGTGTCCAAACAGGACTCTCTCAAGAGTGCTATTAAGGAAAGTTATGTATGCCTGTTCATAAAAATACGGAGGCTCAAACTGTAAGTAGAGATAGAGCTGGAGTCAAGAAACACAGGCTCTGAACTATAAGGTTAAGCAAAAAACTCAAGTTCAAGCACATGTTGAAAGTACATATTTCCACACTTGGAAATTGTTACTGCAGTTTTCAGTATTTTGCAGTATTGTGTCACCTAAGTAAGGGTAACACTTGTTTGGACGTCAGCAGGACATTTTGAATAAATTTTGTATGAGTTAGAAGTCTTTAACAGCAAGTGTTGAATACATGGGGCACTGCTTATACCGATGACCCAAATAAAACAATCAGATCAGGAAACCACCTCTCTCCTGGAAGCTTTGGTAATGATTAAGGCCTGATTGTCTCACCATCTCAAATAACTAACCTCTCCCACACACAGGAGTTAGCAGTAAAGCAGATATTAACCTTAATATAATTATCATCTGTCGGTCCTATATCATTATCATCATTGGTAGTAGTATTATTATTATGGTATGTGCTGTAGTACCACTAGGAAACGTGTCCAATGGTCAGTTAATGTAATGAGTTCTCTGTTGAAAAAAAGCTATAAACCAGGAATCAACCCAGTTCCTTCCAGATGCCAAATGGCCATTAAAATGCCCCAGTTTTTGCAAACTAAAAAGAAATGTCACTGTGCACCAACTACAACAGCCATTTAAGGTGATCAGGATTTAGATCTGAGAAGTAAAAGTAACAGAACAACATCAATAAACACAAAAGTTACTTACTTTAATTTTATTTTCCTGTTCTGAATGCAAACTAATATCAGTATGCTTTGTATTTGAGTTTCCTGTCACAGACCCCAAAAACAAAGTAGGGAATAACCCAAAAAGTATATTATATGTTGAAACTGTACCTGGACTACAAACTTAGTAATAAGACTGTATCATACCTCAGATCACTAATCACCTGCACATAATTTGCACATATTATGTGCAGGTTTTACCAATGGGCTCAATCAGCCCTGAGTATAACCCAGATGACCTGGGTTCAGTTAGTGGTCTAAGCACCGATGGCGCTATCTGAGTGAGGGTACTGAAGATGCCAAAGCCCACTCATTAATATTGGGGGTGGTGCTATTGTTCACTGTGGTATGAGACAGGGTGCTCCCCAACTGAGGTATGTCAGGGTATAGAACTTTGATCAATGACCAGGCATGCTGTGTGTAGCACTGTAGCTGGAACTGGCACATGCATGGAGAAATATACCTATCAGAAGGATGGTACTGCTAGGTGTACATCAGCTGCTGAACAGAACTGTGGGATATGATTAAAGCAAATCCTTCATGGCTGCCTAGACAATGGCTTTCTGTCACCAACTGTCACATATGGGGAGCTAATGCAAGTCACAGAAAGACTGAAAAAATAGGACAGTAGTTAGGAATAATGGAACAAAACAATTAACAGGGAATTGTAACTGTAAAAATGACATTCTTAGACAGTAATGATTTTAAAACATAATGAATCTAATAAAAAATGATAACCTTACATGAAAAGCAGCACTTGGGAAAGCAAACAATAATGCCCAACATACCTCTCAACTTCTTACAGCAAGAAACCTGGACAAAGCCATAAATAAAAGTGGAGCAAATGCCCAAAGATAGGGATATTTTTTAATTATTGCTCTTACAACCTTAGAAAGTTGATAGAACAGCAAATTTTGCCTTAGCATGAATTTTCTGAAGGTTATGTATCATTATTTTCTAACTTCAGTCTTTAATGATGTGCCACTAATTTGCCAGAAAAACATAATTTTATGAAAAACTAGCTACGAATATGAGGCAAAAATCTGGACATTCTGCGGAAGTCTGTACAGTTTAGAGGTATGAATTGCCCAACAGGGATGACATTGATGATGTGTCTCACTAATCTAGAATGGGATTTTGCTCTGCTTTTTCAAGAGCTGGGAGATTTTGTTCATTTAGCAGGCTATAAAATTAGCAAGGAGGAGACCAAAATGATATGAATTAACTGTCATCCTAGAGGGACATTAGTATCCAGGTTCCCATTTTGTAGAAAATCAGGGACTCACTCCTACTTAGAGATTAGGCTGGCCGCACTGTGGTAGAGACCATGTGTGTCACTTTTTCTTAGAATCCTCAAAAAAGCTGCACAAGTGGTTAAAATGTGGGGTTACAGTGTAGATAAGCCTCAAAGGATGGAGGCAGCGAACTGGTTCATCCTTCCCTTGGTGGTATACTATGCTCAGGGGCTACTCCTTATACCACATGCCAAGAATATTAAGTGGTTGCATCATTTATTTCATAATTTTGAGGGCGGGTTCTCAGGCCCACATTTCTTAGGGCATTTTTTAGCCTGTCTGGTCTCCATAAGGACATGGGTCTACTCGACTTAGATATTTATCTAGTTGCTGGTACCCTGAACTTATTCCATGGACTTAACTCTCCCTTTGTCATAAGTAACTGGAAGCAATGTTTATTACATCAGTTTGGAGGGCACTGGGGAATGTACTAGAAGGTTTCCTAGGCTAAAGGAAAAAGCTTAAAAACAGGGAATTTAATTCCTGAGTTGCTAGTTGAGCAAGTGAAAGGAACCTTGATTCTGTGTAAAGCTTTGAAGTAGGTCCCAGAGCTGATCCAAGTAGTGGATTCTGTCAGAGGGAAGTTATCATAGGTCAGTACACAGGTAAGAAGTCTTGCTAGGTCAGTATTTTATGGCAGATCATAGGATAATAACCACTGTGCATTTTCTGGTGGTATATGGAACTGTTCCTAGAAACAACTAAATATAGGAGCTTTTTAGCTTGCAATGTTAGGCCAATGAAACTGAATGCTTTTCAGCCCTGTGACCACCATGGTATAGTTCAATGGATATTGGGTGGTAGGGAGCCTAAAGGGATACTTAGTATGGTCTATAAAGTTCTAGTTAGCATTAAACCGAACTCTACACATAGGTTTAGACTAGTGGCGGAAAGGGACCTCCAAGTTAACATTTCTCCTCAGCTTTGGAGGGAGTTGTTATAGGCTCCAAGATTTACCACTAAATCATAAAAATTCAGATTTTTGGATGGCAATGTTTACTAAAAAATGTTCACACTCTGGCTAGATTGAGTAGGATGTTCCATGAAGCTAACCCTGCTTGTTGGAGAAGTCACACTGAGACATTTAAGGAGGACTTGTAAGTTGCTTACAATATGTTGCTTTCTAAAGAGAGCATTTCACTAGATCTTTGATGTTAATTGGTCTGGTTATAGACCCATATATTTCCAATCCAGATAAGAGAAGTTTATGTTTGCTTATGCTGGTCACCAAAAAAGTCTGCACGAGGCTATGGAAATCGGACAACCTTCTTAGATTTGCAGCTGTGATTTGTATTGCGAACCAACTCAAAAACTAGAGTTGGCTGCAGTACAGCCACAAGTAATGCAAATTCTATTAGAGAAATGGCATTCCTGGGATTTGCTATATGGTTAAAATACATGAAAATGGCTTTTGCTATTTAAGCAGATACAGTTGTGGGCTAGGAGTAGCTTATTACGTCCTAAAATAGTTTATTGCAAGCTGATCTCAATTCCCTAGGTAATTTACTCCACTTGACTGAAAGTTGCTGTTAGACTGTTACATTGTGACTTCTGCAGATTATATAAATTTTTCTTGATTTTATTATGCCCAGAGTTGTTTGAAATAATGATGAGCAATAAAGCCTGTGTACTTAAAAAAGCAAAGTCACAATCGCCATCACAAAACAGGTATCTTCATTGTATTTCTCTTATTTGTAAACAGGAATGAATCACAACTTGGCAGCAATGACAATAAATAAATGAATACATACATACAGATATTAATAAATAAATATTCAAGTTAAATTTTAAGTAACTATGCAACATTTCCTTGAATTACAAACAAAGAAGGTGACCAATTTGCAAATGGACAGCACAGCCTAACATAGTGCCATACAGCTCAGTAACCATCTTCTATTTATACCTTAATAATATAAATGACTCTTCTCTTACCAAATGTGAATACTACACAGAATAATGTACCTGACAATTTGATTAATGCACTGATCAGAGAGTGAAATGATGGGCTTTTGATACTTGTCTGTGATTGTGTTTAAACATTTTAAAGTAGAATATTTCATTATAAAGCTATCATTTAGTTGTAGTTGGAACTATTGTGTGAAAGGTATTGAGAATCTCATTAAATTGTATATTAAACTAATTGCTTTTGATGATGTATCACAAAACACTGGAGCAACGGACCAGTGCTATCAAGTTTAGAATTCCTTTAAGCTATAGGTTACATATAGATTTCACTGCATGTACATCTCATTCCCCATACAGTAGCAAGAAAAGGAGGGTAGCATTGCTGGAAATTAATTCATCCTCAAGTCTTGGAGACTAAGAAGACACTGATATATAGACAGTATTTCATATATCATAGATAAAGAAAGTTAAAATAAAAAGAAGACTGGGCACACAGGTCGCAAGACAAAAACGTGCCCACTTCTGGTGTGCATATTGGTGCCAGGACTGGAAAACATTCAATGCAGAATTCTCAGGAATGGAAGCCTTCCTACCACAGGGTTATGCAAGGCTCAGGGGAAGGGTGCCCCCCATGGTAGAGGAAAGACACAGTCCACAAAAAACACAAAAACTGACAGGCTAAGCAAGAGGTATAGAGACAATAAAGTGGACTGGTGAGGATAAGGAAAAAATTATGTACTGTTTCCCAGAATTTCCATACAGAGGATGTTCTTAGATTTATAGATTCATACAATGTTACTAGGCTAACAACAAAGGGGGCCGTTTTAAATCTAGCTAGGTTTTCCTGAAAGAATATTGATGTCCTGTATCCAAATAGGACATTGAGGGCCAGGCATTTATAAGCTACCTCTGTACATAAGGGACATGAGTGCCAGGCCCAATGTAAATTTTCTATTTCTCTTCCACTGGTCTAGGTTGTGCTTAAACTGGGTAATACACAAACTCAGCTTTGCATGAATGGTTTCATAGGAGAGGCAGTCTCTGGGAAATTTTCTGTTTAAGTCACAGAAAAAATTCAGGTCCCTAGACCTTGTATTTCTGAGACTGTTTGACTTGCAAATATGCAAGATATTCATAAGTGTGTTGTTTGTGGATGCCTTGTAAGCCAGGCATAGATCACCCCCCTCAGCAATCTATAGAAGAGCGAGTAGAGGGAAAGAGCCTTAAGGCACTCTGCATAAGGCAGACTTGTTTCACTTTGTATTCTTTTTCTAAGGAACCTCTGAGGTCGCTCTAGTTGCTGCATATGCCTGATCATGTACATAAAAAAAGGCAGTATTCTACTTTATGACTGGACTGATAGGGGCAGACTACAGTGGGATAATGACATCTTTGATCTTTGGGAAAGAAAGTATCTGTTTGGACCCCACTCTTCAGGTACTGTAAATTTTATACATGGTACCTGGATGATATATTCATTTTATGGAAAGGAAGTGAACATCAGATTGTTGAGGTTTTGACTTATTTGAACAATGCCATTACCTTTCTAAAGTTTACGGCCCAAACATATGATCTATATATATATATATATATATATATATATATATATATATATATATATATATATCAATCATATTTAGATGTGGCACTAATGACAGATAATGGTAATCGGTGCTTCATATTAAAAATTTACTGGAAAGATACCTTTTCTAATTCCCTGTTACACTATTCTAGTGCACAACCCCTTTCACAGAAAAAAGCAGTAGTAAAAGGGCAATTTATCCAAGTGGCCAAAATGGTGAGTAGGGACGAAGATTTTTGGGACTAATGCATTTTTCTAAAGAATTTGTTTCTATAGTGAGGTTACCCTTCTAATTTTTTTAATGATACCATGATGGAAATTCTCAATAAAAGAGAAAGGAAATTCTGTATTCCTATCCTAATGGGGCCTATACATCAAGAATCAAGAATGACCTCGGAAACTAACCAAAATGTATTTAGTGGGTCATTCATTAGTACTTTTACTTTGGACATTTTGGGTGTCTTGAAGAAAAACTGGATGATTTTGGCCCATTATAGTGAAATATAAGAATGAGTGGGGATGTGCCCACATGTAATCCTTAGAAGGGGCAGGAATCGAAAGATTTTGTTAGAAAGGAAGTCAAAATTAATAAACTCAACAGATGGGATGAGAAAATGTGGAGCTTGTCCATATTGTAAATATATTCAAGTCATGAAAACTTTTACTATTAACAACTTTCAGATTATATTGAATGGTATGTTTAACTGCAATACTACAAGAGTGACTTATTGTGCCACATGTTCATCCTATAATAGGTTTTATATAGGAAAAACATAAAGAAGGCTCTGTGACAGAATCAATGAACATCTATATGATATAAAAAAGAAGAAGTTACAGAATGCTTTGGCAAAACATGTTTAGGAGAATCCAGATCACAGTTTTGCTTTTTTTGTTATTGATACTATTTCCCTGACTGAGAAAGATGGACCGTGGACATTGTTTCTTAAAAAAATTGAATTGTACTGGCAGCTGAGATTAAATGCATTGACTCCACCCGGCCTGAATGACCAAATCTCTGTTGCCTGTGTTTTAAAATTAAAAGCACTTACAAGATGACTTTCTTATACTGGCCCTTTAAATTCAATAAGTGGTTTTGGAGGCTCGCCTATCATGTGACTGACTACATTCATTCCTTTGGAGTATAAAATAAGGTCAGGATGCAATTTCCAACATCTGATGAAGTTTTCAAATTAATGAAGATGAAAGCACTTATCGGATACTTGGATTTGTGTTTTTATTAGAGTTGTTTTAACTATTAATAAAGGAAAGATGCTCTATCTTAGTACGGGAGACCTGTTTCATCTCGCACATGGTTGTCCCTGGTCTTAGTCGCACTGAGTTTGAGTTTTTTTTATCTTTTTTGGGGTCAAACTGAAAGGAGCAGACAGCATTATTTGTATGAAAGCACAAATAGGTAACTAGATTGGTATTCCACGCAGGATTTGTTAATTGAAAGGCCAAGTTGTATGTATGCTCCAAATCTAGCCATGAAAAAGCAGCCAAGAACTTTATTTGTAAAGATACAATAATACCAGTAGAAAGAACTGATCCTGACAAAACTGTGGCTGAAGGGCAAAATATTAAAAATTGGAGACAGTTTAGTGTTTGTGGAAAACAATTATTCACTGTACACCAGGCAGAAGAGAAGTAAATTTATCCAAGCAATAAGGGAAGATATTCAAGCTGCTGTATCCAGTGGTCTTCAGAATATTTTTTCTTGGAGTATCAAAGTCATTTTTTGATGCATAACAGGCTAAGGAGGAAATTCAAAAGTTTGTCCAACAAAAAGTGTGCCGTCAAACACAAGGGATTCTGCTGCTCATTCTTCTGATAATAAAGCCCATAGAAAGACTTTGCCATTGAAACTATTTCCAGTGTTGCAAAGGAAAATGCTTGAAAGACAGAAAAAAGCATAGGAGTTGACATGAAGTATCGAGTATACCTTGGACTTGGATGACAGTCTGGGATTGGGAGATGGAGATGAACTGGAAGAAGACAAGCAACACTGAAATGAGTGAATAAATGTGAGACTATAAAGCATCAATCACATTTAAGAAATATGGCTTTGTACAAAAAAGAGGCTACGAAAAATTGGATTTTTTTGACTTTATTAAACTTGTTGGGGGAGTGACAGTCATGTGCCCCACTACATGTCACTGATGTTTGGAAGGGCACTAAAGGGGGAAAAAGAAAAAAGTAACTACAAGTAAAATTATTTTTGCTCCTAACAATATTTGTATAAAGCATTTCATGATATAAATTGTACTGGACAAAAGCAAGTTTGAGTTAATGAGCTGTAATCTTGGGCTGTTAGGGTGGGGGATGGAGTATAAAAATACATTGAATATAATATAATATAATATAATATAATATAATATAATATAATATAATATAATACAATAATATATACCTTTGCATGGGTGAATGTCTTAATTCCTTCGGCTTAATCTAATGACAATTTTTTTGTTTAAGCAAGTGTTTTAATAAGAGACCACAACATTATGAATAGTCTTCTTTTAGTGAATAAATGTTCAGTGTTAGTTGAGAAGTACATTCTGTTCTTATACTTCCATGGAAACAAGATGACTAAAGGTGAAGGCAATAAATCGAGAGGTCTGGACATTGTTTACTGCAAGAAATATAAAATTAAAAGGAACCAGGACAAGAAGTTCAGTAAAAAAATAAAGTTTGACATTGGAAATGAATAAAAGCAGCTTTTCTGGTAACTAAACACTTTAATGCAATTACTAGAACAATGTATAATTTAGCTCTTTTTTCAAAGATAGCCAGTGCCCTTTTTCTTAAGGCCAAACTAAGATTTTCTGAAAGCATATTACCTGTTTTTCACATCTGGGATATGAATAAAGATAAGACAAGAACAGACAACAATTAGTGTAAGTAGGAGCACAAGCTTGCACTTTAGCATGGATCATTTTAATTTTAGGTTACTTAGTACCTGTGGGTACAGCTGTTGATTTCAGACAATTGTTCCTATCAGGATGGTTAGACTTCATTATTTGAAGATGTACATAGTTTTATGTTTGTTTTAAGTTAATAGATTATGTGGGTGTTCTGGGGCTGTGTTTTTTCCAAGGGTTTTCATTAAAACAAAAAAATTGATATAGGTTCAAATGGAGATGAGAAGAAATAACTTTATAAAGGATTGACCTGCCAAACATTAGCAGGTGCATGTAACACAAAAACAGACATTTAAAAAAATCTGTCATATATAATAGGTGGGAATAATAACTTTGTATAATGATGGCTACACTAAACATACTATATTGGAACATGAATGGCCTCACAGGTATAGACAAAAAGGTAAGAGTATTGAATTATATTAAGAAATGCAGAGTACAAATACCAATGCTACAGGAGACACATTTGGAAAGAAGTGAACATGAGAATTTGATAAAGAAAGGATTTCGGGGGAGATTCAGCAGAATATTAGGGGCAAAAGAAAAGAAGAATACTTATACTAATTGCTAGAGGAGCCCTTATAGTACTAAAAGAGAAAAAAAGATAATAATGGTAGATTTGTGGTAATAAGGGGCTACTGACAAGGGGAGAAGGTTACAAGGGCATGTATTTATATTCCAGCTAAAACTGCTTTTATGAACCTTAAGAATATTTTAAGAGAAATGTTCAGCTTTCAGTAGGGAATATTACTTATAGGTGTGAACTGAAACTTGATTTGTAACAGTAAAAATGTATCTGGGGGACCTAGAAGGGAAAATATACAAAGTGGGTAGGTTTCTGAAGAAATTTATGAAAATATTTGCTATGGAAGATGTGAATTCAGTAGTGGGAATTTGGAGAGAATTTACATATTATTCTGCAAATTACAATAACTAGGCTAGACTAGACAGAAATTGTATCTCACAGAAACATGTGCATTTAATTGAAAGTTTTGACACACATCCAATACCTATTTCAGATCATGCACAAGTAACAGCTAGGATAAAAATGCAGGGTAATAAACTATAAATGAGACACTGGCACTTCCCCACTTACTTGTTAAAAAGAGAAGACTTTAAGGAATGGGCAGTGGAAATTATTTCAGTTATTATAGAAGATAGAAATTTCTTCAGAAGTTATAAGTAGTGACTGGGATAAAATGAAAGCGGAGCTTAAAATAGGGTAGAAATAATAGAAAAAGAGATATGGTTAAGAAATTATTTAGGGGGACTGGCAAAGAAAGTACTGCAGAATAAGGGGGAATCTCACAGAACAAGAAGAGGTGCAATTGTAGAGTGGTGAACAGAAAATAAGTCAGTATCTGGATAATATGCATGAGTTTAGAAAGAGTGCTGTTACGCAACAGTTTTTTTTTTTATATATATATATAATAAATCCAAAGTACAAAAACATTTCGCAAAACAACTTTGACAAAATAAAGCAGAAAGGGTTGTTAAACTTAGGGTACTGATGACAGAAAAAATAACCAGAGATTATATAGATGTATTAGATATATTTCAGAAATTTTATGAAAATTAGTATAAAACAGAGGAATGCAGAAATTAAGAAAAAGTACAAATGGAAATAGTTATGGCAGACTAATGTATGCCGAGATTAGAGGTAGATGAGGCTCGATAATTAGCAATTAAGATACAAGGAGATGCAATAAAACAGTGACATATGATCAATATGAAGGAAAGTATCCAATAATAGTTGATATTCATGCAGAAGTTTGGAAGGTAGGCTGGAAGAAAGTGACAAAGATCTGGAAGGTCTTGTTTAACAGCATTTTAAAAAGAAGGGAAGCACCAACAACCTGGAAGAAAGCTATAGTGGCTGCAATACCTAAAGATGGTAAAGACCAGTCAGACCCAGTTTCATGTAGGCCTATTTCAATTTTAAATCATGCTTATATAGTGTTTATTTCTATAATAGCTAAAAGAATGGCAAAGATGTTGCCAAAATTGATAGATATGGACCAATGTGATTTTGATGATCCAGAGGGAAGCAAAATGTAAGAAAATACTGCTATTGTTGGTGGGTCCTGATGCAGAGAAAGCATTTGACAGAGTAAGCTGGTATTTTATGAGTAGGGCAAGGGGAAACATATGCATTTCCTGATACAATAAAAAGGTAATTTAAGAGGACATATATGGAATTATAGGCAAAAATTAAAGTGGGAGAGGTTTCTCTCTGATACGTTGTGTCTGAAGAGAGGAACCAGACAGGGATGTCATAGGTTCATAGGAGATTACTAGGCTAACAGCTTGACAGCCTTTATAAGCCTAGCCATTTTAACCTGATTTACCTGGCAGATGTCCCCTTGGGGCAGGAGGAAGGCAAGGGGCTGTGCCTATGCCTTGGGTATTTTTACAGATTTTACAGATTGCCCCTATCCATAAGGGACATAGGCACCACCCTGGTGTGAATTTATGGTTTCCCATCCATCGATCCAGTGTAGGCTTGAAGACGGCCAGGGAAGGGCTCTGCATCACTTGAATAGGAAGCCTATTCCAAAGAAGTGACAGCCTCTGGGACATGTATCTATCTCTCCAGCATGTTCTGTTTGACACACTGAAAAAGTTCAGATCCTTGTAATGGGTGACCCTCATGCTGTTAGTCTTGCAGATATGCAGCAGCTCCATCAGAGCTGCATTTGTGAGCACCTTGTAGGTTGGACACAGATCGCACCTTAACAGTCTATACAAGAAAGAGTAAAGGGAAAGGGCTTTCAGTCTATCCACACAGGACAAGTTATTTCTGCCCTGCGTTTTCTTTGTGAGGAACTTTTGTTATCCCTCCAGCTGAAGGTGTCTGGTCAAGTACATTCCAAAAGGCACATAGTACTCAATTATTGGTCTAATGAGGGCTGTGTATGGTGGGATTATAATCTCCCTAGATCTGGATGCCATACCTTTACTTATAAATTGTGCAACAAACAATGACTTCCTTACCCCTGTAGATACATTACAGTTGATGTTCAGGCTATCTACCTGGGTACCCAAATTTCTTACTGCTGAGTCTACTCTTAGGGTAATGTTGTAGTTAGCAGGGGTATTTATTCTCACAAAGGGTACAATAATTCATTTCATCATGTTTAGTTTCAGGCTATGATTAAGACACCAGTCATTTGTCTGGATTAGGCCTCTTTGAAGGATATGTACATCATTAGGGCATTCAATGATTGCCCCCAGCTTGCAGTCAACAGCAAACCTTGTTACCCAGAGGCCTTTCACATTGGTCTTGGCATCTGCAAAGTAAATTCTGAACAGGAGTGGTCCCACCACCAAACTCTGTGGCACACCACTGGTAACTGGCTTCTTGCTGGAACAACTTGAATCACGTACTTTGATCACAGTGTATACTGTCCTTGAGCCAGTTGGCTATCCATCTGATGACACACAGATTTATGCCCAGTTCTGTGAGTTTATTTCCAATACCTGAGTGCTGTATTGTGTCAAAAACCTTGGTACGGTTGAGGTAGGTGGTATGCACTGTTTTACCCTCATCCATGGCCTTAATAACCTTCTTAAAGAATTTCACCAGGTTTAGCAGACATGACCTACCCTTAACAAAGCTGAATTGGGTTGAGTCCAGTGTTTGGATGACCTACCCTTAACAAAGCTGAATTGGGTTGAGTCCAGTGTTTGGAGGTTTCCTATGTGGTTGTTTATCAGGTTCATAGTTATTCTTTCCATGTCCTTACAAACAAGCGTAGTCAAGCTTATTGGTCTATAATTTTCTGGGTCAGTTGACTGTCCACCCTTATGCAGGGGTATGACCGTAGTTGTTCTCCACTCTACTGGAACAAAGCCGGTCCAGAAACTATGGTTAAATAGTGATCCAATTGAGCCTGTTAGGCCACTATTCAAATTATTCAAGAGGCAACCTGATATATTGTCAGGTCCCATTGATGCCATGTTTTTAGCTTTGGAGAGTGCTGTGGCTACCTGTTCATTAGTGATACTGGCAAAGGGTATTTCTTGGGAAAGATCTGGGGGTTTTGGGGAAGTGAAGTTTGAGCTAAATTTATCAACCAGCAGATTTGCTATGTCTGCTGGCTGGGTGTAGGTGATGCAGTCGATAACTAATTTTGCATATTGTTAGATGTTGCCCATAAGATTGTGGACATATCTGAAAAATGTGGTATGGTTATCTTTAGCTTTGGAGGCTATTTTGACCTCAAAGTCTGCTTTTAGAGACTTGACTAGTTCCCTGATCCATTTGTTTAAACTAATAATGAATTTATTGCTTTGTTGTGCACATTCCCTCTTACGTCTTGACAGGGTTTTCTTTCTTTTGTTGTATTAAGAGCAGGGGTCCACCAGGGTGACTTGTTTTTCCTGTCTGACCTCGGTTTATTTTGGCTCATTACTGCCATTTCTATGCAGTTGTTTAAATGGTCATAATGGGTTTAAGTGTACTGCTCTGAACAGGCTACTATGTTTTCTGGATTTGGAGGAGCTTGGAATCTAGCTATGCAGTCACTTAATAGGAGTAGTTTGCCTTAGAAATGTTTTTAAAGTTCTTGGGGTTTAGTATGGGGCCTAGTTTTACCTTAATTTCCAGGGAGACCACTTTGTGATCTGATCTTACCAGTGAAGACATCACACATGGGGGGAGGGTGTGGGGGTTGCAGCACTCTCCCACATTTGTGAGCATCAGATCTAGGATACTTGTTCCCCTGGTGGGTGTGTAGACCAGCTGTTCCAGGGTATTTGGATTTACAAAGTCAGGAATCTTTGGGCTTGTATATTAGTGTTTTTTTTTATGCCTCCCAGTTAATTTAGGGGTAATTAAAATCACCCATGAGTATGTATTGGCCTGGATGATGATTGATTCAAGTAGTGCGAGGTATGATGTGTGGGTATCCTGGTTCACAGAGGGAGGGATCATATTTTCCAAGAATTTGGTAATGGATTTTTCCCATACATAGTTGGACATGGAGTAGTTCTAACATGTCATACAGTTTGATCAATCTTGACATGAGATTATTCTTTGTGTAGATAGATAGATACACCTCCTATTTTAACTCTGTCACATTTTGTGGGTGAATGGAACACATGATAAGCATAATAGCTATGCACAGCTGGAGTGTTTTCTATGGTTTTAGTCCATGTTTCTGTAACTGCACAGATGTCAGCATTCTCCAGAGTGAAGAGAGCTTCCAAGGAGTAGAGTTTCTTTATGAGACTCCTAGTTGACCAGCAACACTTTTAGCTTGTCCTGAATATCATTTACTATGTTAGAAAGTTTGTCTTTTTGGCAATGCCTAAAAAAGGCAAAATAGGGGGTGGATAATGTTTAGCCAATATCTGAAAGCTTAGAGGTGACAGTTGGAGACCATCACTGGCAAAGCAGCATAGTCTGTCGACCAAGTCCTCCCAGGCCATTAAACATTGGACCTTTCTGAATGACACCAGTGGCTAAGCCAACTGTTAAAGTCAATCATTTTCTGTCTGTATTGTGGCATGTGGCATCATCCTTGGAGACAGTAGAATGTTGCTCAGTGTTAGGCTCATACCTGCCTGTGACACATGTTCAGTCATGTCACTCTTCATATATTCTAGAGAGGTACGTTTCAGGTCATTCAGTCCCACATGGACTATGACAGAGTCATATTGGTAATTAGGGGGGACTGACCTGAGTGCATGTGTGATCTTCCAGATCCTGGCCCATGAATGGAAACTAACTGTAATCCTCTCTTTTTCCAGCCTTGTAAGGGGGACATCTGTCTGTCTCACAATGAAGTCACTTATGTCCAGAATGTTGTTGGGCTGTGAACTGTTTTGCCTTATGGGCTTGGTAGATGAAACACAATGAGATGTGGCTTTATGTGTTGCTCTAGTATGTGCCTTGTTTATGTGAATGCTGGGTTTCTGAGGATTACAGCTGTAAGGCCGTTGAGGCTTGGGAAGATTACATGTGAGCACCTCCACATATGTAGGTCTAAGCTGGTAGTCTTTGGTAGGTGGAATTGGTGATGTGTGTGAGTCGCTAACATCCTTTTTGTTGTATTTATTGTCTATATGTGAGAGTCTGACCTCCAGTGGCAATGTATAAAGACATCTCTCACATACTGCTTTTGTCTGTTTAAGAATTAAGTGGTTGTCAATGTACATGAGGCAATTGTCTCAGGGTGCCCATGCCCACTAAGCTGGAAACAGAAATGGGAGGAAAGTGCTCATCCATGGTTGCTGGTCTAATACACTTACAAGGGATATGAGTGGTGGGTGAATATAAATGGAACAAGGTGGGAGTTGCCTGATAACTGTAAGCTCACCTAACCTAGTCTGCAATTCTGGCCAGTGCCCAAACTAGACGCTCACTATGCAGTGATAGTCCTGGGTGCTAAGATGAGGTAAAGCTAACTAAAGAATTTCTAGTTGAATGTATAAGTGCTACCCACCAGACATACTTGTTGCCTACTGAGTGCCATGGAACTGAGGTAAAGTTCTGAGACTGTTTTAAAGGGTAATTTCAATTTTTGGCATTTGTGTATATACAAGACACCAAAATCTACCACTGCATAAAGAGCAGCTTCATCCAAATGCAAGGCTTAAATACACTTAGAAACAAATGAGCAAAACCCTAGTTAAACCCACAGGCCAATTAGATAAGCACACAGTGAGTTTACTATCAGCAATTCTCAGCTTAAATGAGTGAAATCAGCCCTCTCCTGCCACGAGAGTACAAACTTAGACTCTTTTAATGTAGAATGTCTGGTTTGAAGCCCAAGTGTAAAAACTCAACCAACAGATGCCTGAACTGGCTTTACAGTTATCTCCATGCAATGTATTTAGTACAGAACAGAACACAGCTAGAAAGTGCAGAAAAAACAATTACATGACACAATAATCTTCACAGTGGATGCAAATACACAGCACAAGTGCAAAAAATTAAACTTAGATTCATTTTCTTAGCCTCAGATGGCTTCAGATGCTTGTAAAATCACTCAAAGTCTGTGGCATCATTGCCAAATGATAAGCAGCTCTATTTCCCCTTTGTTATCTGCATTATATTTGCAGCCATTGGCAAAGAAAATAAAAGACACATAAATTCAAACATATAATTGGCATGGTAATCAAGAAAAGTTTGCTTTAGTTGCAGACAATATTATTTGTGCCTGATAAATGAAAATGACATTTCGGTGTTGCAGAACATTCTGAGACAGTTTCAGGTCTTTTCAGGATTAGTGAAGACAAAACAAAGGCTATAGCTGTAAACTATGCAAAGATGAATTGGTTCAGTAATACCCATATTTATGGGGATGATAAAATGAAGTATTTAGGAGTATAGTTTGAAAAGTATCTGTTACGGCAAATAAGGATATGTGGGAAGAGACTAAACAAAAGACAACATAAAAACTGAGAAACCGGAAGCCATTTTTTATGGATATGGATAACAAGATACAAGTAGTGAAAATATGTTTGGTCCCTTTAGTTTTATATAATAGGTCGGGCATATTTTTATCAACAGAGGAGAAGTTGTGGACAGTAATTAATAAAGACTTGAAGGATTTTATCTGAGAGGGGAAGAGAGTAAGGGTCAGGTGGGATAAGCTGATCCTTCCAATAGGTAAAGACCCATCAGATCAAGCTTCATATAGGCCTATTTCGATTCTAAACCATGATTATAAAGTATTATGTCTATAAAGGCTAAGAGAATGGCAAAAGTGATGCCAAAATTGATAGATGTGCATCAATGTGGTTTTGTGGAGGGTATGCAAATATTTTCAAAATCAAAAGAATGATGATTCAGAGGGAAGCAAAATGTAAGAAAATACCAGTGTTGGTGTTGTTGGTAGGGCTTGATGCAGAAAAACCCCATAAGCCATTTAAATAGTAAAAATTATTACATCATCAGTTAATAAATCAATCAAATATAAGGCATCTTACCTACTAACCAAAATGAATCAACGATGAGAAATGACATTTAACAAATGTTTAAAAATATATGATAATCTAATTTAGCCTCTATAAGCAAGTCACTTTTCTTTTTGTAGTTCACACTTGATATTTAAATGGCTATTGAGCCCAGGTTGTTTCACAACATCCAATATGATTTGCCATTAGAGCTCCCTAGATTCTAGGTGGTTATTTGTAGCACCACCTGTATAGTCTAGTCTTAGTTGTCCAACAACATAAAAATGAAACTTATTCAGTGTTTCACACTTAGAAGAATGGTTTGCCAAAGCATTATTCAAGTTTCTTTTTTAATTGCTAAGATGTGCTCATAAATTCTTTCATCTAAACTCAACAGTTTTGCCAATATAATATGGAGGACAAGTAGGACATAAAGTTAAACATACGATACATTCAGACTTGCAGGGAAATATTAATATTAAAAACAGTTTTAACATTCTGCTTGTTAAAATTTGAAGATGTTAAAATAAAATGACACTGATGTCATCCATTACACAAAAACTGTTCTGTTTGCTAGAAACCTACTTAAACTAACATTGCCTTTATTTTCTAAAATATTTTGCAGGAAGAATCAACTGAGTGAGGTAATGGAAAACAGTTAATATTCTCAAAAGCTATATTTTATAACAGGGAAAAATCCATAGTCCTTATATTTTTTTCTCTCTGTAAACACTTCTTCAACTAAATCTGCTGGATTGTTCCTACCTTGTAAAAACTTTCTCAAAACTTATAACTCAGTTGCAAATTCCACTTATTGGAAACCAATTTACTTGATATAGCACAGTGACTCTTAACTACATTTACTTTGGTTTAGAAAAGATGACTACTGTAATAATGTAAGCATGAATTATTAAAGTGACCTTAACTGAACAAAACTAATAAAGAGTATAAGACAGTGTTTTTCTCATAAACATCATAAAAGCATGTATATACCATCCCACCATACATCCTCCATAAAAACTAAACCAATGTGTATGTGTGTGTGTGTGTGTGTGTGTGTGTGTGTGTGTGTGTGTGTGTATTTATATAAACACACACACACACACACACACACACACACACACACACACACACACACACATGTTTGAGTGTGTGGAAATTGCCTTCGGTTAACATTTGTTTAGTCAACACAATTTGGTCAACTAAACAGATGGTGGACGCCTGTTGACAAAAGAAGCAGATCGGACAATTACTGGGGTTGGGGAATTTGCCCTTTCAATGAGAACTGTGGAATTTTGGAGTTAAAATATACATTAGTAGCAGAGGGTATGGGAGGTACAGCCCTCCACACTGGGATTGTGGGGGCAGAGCCCCCTCACATGTAGGATGTGGGGGGGTCCCCCCACAAAAAGCAATGTTTTCATTTACTTTTTGTTGTAAAGTTTTTGCATGCACTGAGATTGATCTACAGCACATGTGCAGTAGCATATCGACATGCATATTTTTTATATATACTTATAAAGACATGAATTCACAAAGAACAAATATAACAGATATTTTCTAAATACAATAATACTGTCCAGGGTTGGTGGTATAGACCTTCTGAAGTTGAGGAGGTTATTCACCTGTTTAGGGAGGCCTTTTATTATATCACCTACCATTCTGGACATGATTGCTTACTTATGCAGTGGTGACTTTGGGTGCTGACTATAGTAATATGCTTGAAACACTCAACTTTGTTAACAGGAGCTAGAAATAACACTAAAACATTCAATATCATTCCTTCTACACTGTTCTAAACTAAAACTGTAGATCACATAAATTAATCTCTCTGCTATGTACACTGCAGCATTTTGCAGGAAAGGTACAAAAGCAAAGAACATTATTTGCAACATACAGAGAGCTGCAAAATGATTTCATTTTTGTAATGTTACTAGGCAATTGCATAAATGTGCATATATATATATATATATATATATATATATATATATATATATATATATATATATATATTAAGTGAGCAGTCCTGGGTACAAAGAAACATGGACATGTAGCTGCAAGACTTTATTTATTTAAGAAATATCTAGATAAATTTAAGCTTCTTAGTGCATAAGTAATGTTATCAGACAAACAGTATATAATTATTATCAATAGCCAATAATTATTATCATATTACAATACAGTCAGGCACTATAGCATGGTGCCTCTGACATGGCACAAGAATATGATCTAGTTTGCCAAGAGAATACCTGATTTACCATTAAAAGTTGAACATTCTCATTGTCAGGGAAACACTATTATTTGTAATGTAAAATGCAACAAAGTAACAAGAAGGGATGTTTCCAGTGGCACTGCTGACAGCCAAGGAACTGATCTGATGTAAGTGGGAAAATGAAGAAATGCCTAAGGCCCATAACAGTGTACTGCTCATGTTATAAATGGGCATCTGTACAATTACTTATTACTACAATGTTCAACAGCCCATTTCATTTCTTCTAGCTATCTGTTCTCATTTTTTCTAGTTATATTTTCTTACAGTTACAACTACAAGACTGCAATCATGGCTCAAGACTTTATAATTTCAGTCAATGATGCCATGTTTGTAGCTGTGCTCTGAACAAATATCAGCTTTAGCGTTGGCCCAGGCACACCTTAAACTATATTTGCCATGGAACCTCTGCATGTACCAGAACAGAATGGCAGATAGACACCCAGTGTGACAGAAAGAAACCCAAACATTTATCATAATTTTTACATGCCAGTATTTTGCATTAGCAATACTTTGATCCTCGCTGTTTTAGCTGTCGTGGTATCTTGCTGTGCAGAAATGGTGAGAAGTATAGATGTGTCTCTCCTACCTATTTTGTCTGAAAATGCCTTGAAACTCATACATGCCTGCATCAAATGTTAGGCAAGAAAAAAGAGGTTAGTGGAGTCAGACAGTGGTCAAAGGAGATAAAAGAGATGAACTGAAAGAGATGAGCACAGAAGAAGAGACCATTGGGCTTTTGTCTGCTTAAAAATATGCATTTTGGTGTATAATGTAAAACTGCAATCATCTGCTGCATTTATTTGAATTTGCATTACATATTCCATTTACTTTATGTATCATCATATTTTGGGTAATTTCTGGAAGCACCTGCAACACAAGTGTTCCAATCTAGAAAGAAATTACAGAGAAACAAGTAAATATGCAAATAATTAGTTTCAGGGTAACACTGTCTGAGCAAACAGTAGATACATGAAAAGTGATGAAAGTTATACACTATAATGGTACTTAACCTTGGAAGCATGGTATGTCTTGCTCTTTTTTTTTTTCTTTTTAAACTGTCACTGGTGAGACCTTCAGTTTGTCTTTTGCAATGACATCCTCTAAGTTTTGTTAGTGAACATCCCTTATAGTGCATTTTAAGTTACCTTTCAAATGCAATAAAATTGCATTCTGCTGTACTGTATTTCATTTGAAGATTTCTTTTGTAATGGAATGAGAGTTATTTGAAAATAATTATCTTGTGTTTTACTATATTTAGACTGCAACAAGTTTTCTGTGCTCGATAACATGTTTGACACATTATGAATAAATGTTAGAGGTGCTTTTCTGATTTGTGATTCTTGTCTGTTGACCCAGATCATCACTGAAAAAGCTTCCCTAGATCAATCCACCTACCCACTTAACAACTAGATGAATACATAAAAAGTCCCATACCATATTGTCAAACTGAAATGTTAAAAGCAAGACATCTATTATGATAGTGAATCCTTAACGGAAGTATAAGACCCACAAGTGTTAACCCTGAAACATCACAAAATGCAATTAAAACAGTGTGTGTGTGTGTGTGTGTGTGTGTGTGTGTGTGTGTGTGTGTGTGTGTGTGTGTGTGTGTGTGTGTCTTTCGGCTTTTCCCGGTTAGGGGTCGCCACAGCGGAACTCCGGTCCGCTAATGATTGGCAGTAGAGTTTTACATGCTGGCTTGACGGGCCTAACGCACAACTTTCAACGAAGGAACACCCATTCACGCATGTCATCACACAGTAGACGCTCTAACTGAGAATCGAACGGGCAACGTCTGTGAGGCGACAACGCTACCGCAGCACCACATTACAAAACTCAGTGTTATACTTTGGGCTTCCATCAGAAAGGGTAGCACTCAGATTATCAGAACTCACATTATCCAGCTGAAATGTTTGAACTATGAAAGATCAACCTGTGGAAACAACAAAATCACCTGCTTTTTTTTTTTTTTTTTTTTTTTTTTTTGCATGGGGGAAGCCCTCTGCAGTACACACACCCATTAATTGTATACACCAACTATGAAATTGCACTACAGTGGGGAAAGGGCCAAGACCCGATCCCCGCTCTTCCATGATCCAGCTCAATACAAGTCCTTGCATTACTCATGAGATTATGTTGTCTCCACAAGCTGATCTTTTATGGTTCAAGCTTTTTGGCTCAATAATATCAGCTTCAATAATAAGAGCATTTCCTCTTCTGACAGGGACCCATATATATAAATATATATATATATATATATATATATATATATATATACATTATATATAAAAATAATGTATATGGTTCAACATCAGATGATCGAGTTTTCAGAAACATGAAATTTAAATGGACGAGACTATGTGATCGAGTTTCCGAAAACTCAAACATCAAATTATATATACCAACTCCAAGATCGCACTACAGTGAGGAAAAGGGTAAATTTCCTGATCTGTACTGCAATCTCCATTCAAAACCTTCGAGTTTTCAAAAACTCGATCATATGGTCTCAACCTATGAATTTCGAGTTTCTGAAAACTCAACTCAACTGATAGGGATCTTTATATATATATATGTGTGTGTGTGTGTGTGTGTGTGTGTGTGTGTGTGTGTGTGTGTGTGTGTGTACTATGAGATTGCTGTTCCTTGAAGAAACAGTAAAGTTCTACTGTATTGCAATCTCAAACTTGCCTGTACTTGTTCACATTTCTGAAAATTATAAGTACAGTCCCTGAACTTTCAGGAAACACCAATGAACAACACACACATACAATGACTGACTGCACTCATCCCCTAAGTTTAAAACATTTAACTGGTCCTGCAGGTAGAATCAGTGATGCATCTAATTAATCTTTTAAATTCAAACAAGTTTGAGTTGTAACTGCTCCTCCTAGCCTACGTACATGATGCCACATATATTGTGACAAATAACCCAGTGAAATAATATGAGGTTTCACATGAAGTCTAGATTATTTTATAGAGAAACAACTTCATGCAGAAATTATGAAGGCTACTGCTTAAATTATCTGTGGCTTGTATGCAGCATTCTTGGGGTGACTGGAGGGAAGGAAATGTACTTTGTGATGAAAACCATGATATTTAAGCAGAGTTGTCCTTTAATTAGTCATCAGTCATTTTGTGGTGTTGTGCAGCAAGGCCATTACTATACATGTTTCTAGTTTTGTAGTGTGCATTATTCTGCTTGGTAGGGAGTAGTTAATTAGCAAATTTGCATAAGAACAACACTTAGGATTACTGTCAGTTTAAACAAAGTCTCACACAATTTAATGCAGATCACTTTACTTCTGTATGACTCAGTTAAAGAAAATTGTGTAGATACTAGTGACAGAGCAGAGCTGTACTTTGTGAAAAATCTGGCATTCACATTAAGAGTGACTTGTTTACTTTGCTATATGCCAGGCCATCTGCTTCCCATACACATCAGATTGTCTACATGAAATCCTACTAGGAAGTTCTTGTTTCAAAACTATATTTGTGCATTTGAAAGTTTCCATCTGTTCATGCTCTTGCTCCATGTCACTTAACTGTTAACTTTACAGCTGACTTAGAAGAAAGTCTGCACTCCAGGCATGTTTGTCTTAGTTTATGCAAGCTCATCACATTAGTTCTGTAAGGTGTCTGGCATGCAAATTAGACACATTTGTAGCTGACAGACATTGCATAAATACAAAATACTTTGCATCTCCAGCCACAAAGCAGTCACGTGTACCAGTATTTTCCCTTCAATTAGGCTATACTTGCTTTCCATTAGGCTGCAGCAATAAATCTGTCACAGGTGCTAGCATGATTGCTTGTTTTGTAGTCACTAAGTATTACAGAAAGTCTTTGAATCTGCAATTGCTTTGCAGTTTCAGGTGCTATCAATATGTCTACCCATTAGGCTATAACTGTTTTGAATTAAGCCATAATAATAAATTCATTACAGGAGTTAACACTTAAACTGCAGTAATAAACCAGATGTTCTATGAGTCCTGACTCTGTTTCTGGATTTCAGTTACAGATTATTACCACATACATTTTTCTATGTTTGATGCACTGCAGTAAAGTGTTTTCTTACATACAAAAGTTGCTTATTGTAACTCTGCTGTTAGGTACATATTTTCATTTCTTGATCTTCAGCATACGATGACTCATTTGTGTATTAGACCCTTCAAGTATGTATTCTGTCTTTGCTGGTTGTCTGCAATCATAGCATTTTTGAAAACAAAGTATTAAAGAACAACAACATCCTGTGTGTTTCTGTGCCATGATCAGCTGTGCTTATAAAATCAATGTCCTTTATAATCAGCAGAAAAATGTTGAATGTTATTTCTCTACAATCAGCAGTGCTTCTGAAAGCAATGCATTTCTCAGTTAACACTAGTAAGCTACATGTTGTTTCCCCATTATCAACAATACTTGTTAAAACAATGCAATTTTTGATAAAGATTAAAATGATGTGTGCTCACTTTCCATAGTCATTTAGCAGAATATTGCATTACTACCACATCATCGGCAATAATCACAAAAGCAATGCAGTCTTTTGATCAACATCAAAATGTTTCATGTTGTTTCACCACTATCAACAACACTTTTTAAAGCATGTTTTATGTTGTTTCCCCATTATCAACAGCACTTTTAAATCAGAACATTTTTATCAAGATCAAAATGCAATATGTTGCTTTTCTACAACCATCTCTGAGCTGTATATATAACAGCAACTGCTCCATTTCAAGCCTAATAAACCTGTCTTGCTTTTTACTGTGGTTTGTTCCTGGTTTTAGTTGCACTGCATTATTATCATATATAGTTCTTTACAGCTCTTGAAATGGAATACAATGTTTTATTATGTAAAAAGCATGCTGCTTGCTAATGTTTTGCTATAATGTAAAATATTTACTTCTCTATCTTCAACATATGATTATCCATGTGTGTACTGCTCCTTTATATTTTAAGCAAGAGCAAAATGCCTTATGCTGCATTCCCATTATCAATAGCATTTGTGAAACCAGTGTGTTTTAAATCAACAGCAAAATGTAAGCTGTTTCTCTAAGATCAACAGAGCATGTGAAAGCATTGTAAGTTGCTTCAATGTCAGCAAAATCCCTTGTAAAAGTAGTGCATTTTTAATCATCATTAGAATGTTGTATATTGCTTCACCAGGATTAACAACACTTGTTAATGTAATGTAATTTTTATCCAGATTAAAATGTTACAAGCTTTCTTTGCAATTATTTCTAACATCTTTAATCACTAATGCTCCATTACAGTTCTACGTTGACAAATACTTATTTAAGTGACTTTTATGTAGGCCCCAGGGCAACTAAGCAATGTTATTTCATTGACTTTTAAAGGACATTTCTACTCAAATGTTATTTCCTATCATAACAAAGTGCCATTTCTTCCCTTTAATCCAACCCCAACAATGCCACACACAAAGAAAATATAATTACGTAGCTCTCACTGACACCTCAGTGATGCTGTTTTTCTATATCTCACTCTGATTTTCTGTGAAATCTCACATTCTTGGTCTCTGGTATTTGCCACACGATCTATTATATCATATGATTTGCAAGAGATGGTTTTAATTCAGACACAACCTTGAAAAAAGGAATTATGTGCATCACTGAATCAAGCTAGAGGGTCATTAAAATGTTTAAACCTAGATACTGAATGCACACAGTCTTTTGTGCATGTATGTTATCTGTCCTTGTTGAAAAATATTGCATATAAGATAGAAAACTTGGTTTAAAACTGCAATTCTGAGCCTTCACAAAAGTATTAAGTTATTCTTTCAAGTTTCACATTCAGGTGTAACTTCAAATTCTGTACCTGCAATGGTTAGTAACAAAAAAGGATATCATTGAAAAATATAATCATATGCAGACAGTCAAAAAGATGGAAATCACACAACTCTCACTGCAAGTTGGTGGAAAAGTATTACAAATATTACTAAAACACAGTGCACTCTGGGTTCCCATGGAATTACTTTGGAGCCATAAAAACATTGATTGTAAAACAGAATTATGTAGCATACTGGATGATTTTCCCATCAGACCATTTTGGGGTGTACCAAATATTAGAGTGATGCAGGAATATTAGTATTACAAGAAATTATCATATATTGATATATTTTTTAGTTTTTGGGGTGACTTTTTATGCATAGCAATTTTACATTGATTTAGTCAGCAGATTTATTCTATATGGTGAATTTTAGCTATAAAGACATTTAAAAGAACTATGTCAATGGTAAGTTATACTCAAAAGAATTTGGGAAAGGGGGTGGTGCACACATAAAACAAGGTACATAATCAATTAAACTCTACCTTCTCTCTTCATTAAGGCATAAGCATGTATATGCATAACAATATTGTGATAGCTGTTTCTGCAAAAAAGGGGCCTTGTCAGTTTTGCATTTTTGTATTACAAAATGAGATAGCAATTTCATATTTTTCTAACATGCACACATTTGTTTTATACCAGATGCACTTCCAAGTTAATAATGTATACCAACTGATAGTAACTGAGCCTGGCAGCAGCTGTTTAATTACTCTGCTTCTCACTCTGTGATTTAATATTAAGTTCAAATACTGGAAGGTGTGGTAGTTGATTTTGCAGCTTAAGGTATGAAGAAACATTTTCCACATAGTTTTCCCCCTAATTTTTCAGAATGTCGATAATTTTGCCTCCTATTTTTGCCTTGTTCCTCATAAAATTTTTAATTTTCTAGTAAACTAAGAATTACATTGTCAGTTATAACATATATTAGAGTTTCAAGCTAGTTAGTCTTCAGAAAATGCATGTTCATTCTTCTACTAACTTTCAAAGTAAATTAATATTTAAAATGGTTTCTTATTTTGGGCCTTTGTTCTCATGTATTGTTGGCTTTGTCCCTGATTCTTGAGCAAAGAAGTTGGCAGCTACGGTTTGCTAGTTCAGTTGCCTTCACAGCTATTACCATTTCCATATCTTCTTTGGGTTTTAAATTTTTAATACTGCTGTTTGAAGAAATCTTTGAAAATTGTGTTGTTTTTACACCGTTTTCTTTAGTTAGTTGCCCCAGCAGAATACTTCAAAAACTTCCAATATTAAATGGTATTCTGTAAAAACTTAAACCATATACTTCCAAATTATTAACACCTGCAAAAATACACGTGTTCAGACAGGATGGTAAGCATTTGTCAAGATCAGGGAAGAGAATTTTTGCAGCAAATATTTCGCAATATTTGACAAACAATAGGCAGGACTTTTGCAGGGTCGAAAATTTAACAGTTCACAGATAGCAACATTTGATGCATCTCTGATGGCTGTTAATGCTAGGAACATTAATAATAAAGTTTTTTTTATTGGAAAATTTGCTACATTCCCACAAGATTGATGTTGTTATTGTTTGTGAAATATGGTTAAAGAACAATGACTGGAAAACAGTTCTGTCAGGGTATAAGTGTTTTTACTGTAACAGATATTATAACAAAAAATCAGGTGGAAGTGTTATGATAGGGATTAAAGACAGTTATAAAACCTGTGATTATTATATGTTGAATGATAACACCAATACTAACTGTGACAATATATTCAACCTTGGAACATATAACAACTGATGGAGTGTATACACCATCAAAGTCAAGTGCAGATGACCTAGAGAAATTCATACATTTCTTGCATGAAACACAAAAGGGAAGAATAATATTAGCTAGGGACTTAAATTTACCAGAAACAGACTTGAATAACATTGATTCAACAATGTTAGTAAGGAAATTATTCATAACATATATTCAGGAACAGCAATTGCTTCAGATTGTAAAAAAAATAACTACCAGGGGACGTAACATACTAGACCCTGTTTGTGTCCCTAAGGAATTTACTGTTACTTCAAGTCAAGTTTTACCACCATTGATGTGCAGTGATCATGGGGTTACAAAGGTTAATTTGTTGCTAGATAATTCTGCCAAACTGAAATCTAAACCAATGCACAGAAGGTTAATTACATATTATATGGAAGTAAAACAGTCACTATGCAAAACTAACTGGAGTGAGGTGTTCAGTGGAAAAAAATGCAGATGGAACGTGGAAAGTTTTGAAAGAGAAACTGAGTGCAAAAAAAAATGTTTAACATCAGGATCTAGGCATGCAATGTCAAAGGGATATATTTCCATAAGAACAAAGATATCTGATTAAGGTGAGAGACAGAAAATATAAGAAATGGAAGAGAGGTTGAACTACAGCTTTGAAAAATGAAATAGGATGGACAAACAGATTATGCATACTGTGAGACAAGATCAAGAAAAAAATTGAAGAAAATTTATATAAAGATATGGAGCATAACAGGAAACCTTTTTATAGATACATAAGATGTGGAAGGAGTAAAGACACACAAACTGATAAACTGTGTACAGATTCTAAAATGCATTCTCAGACACAACAGATTATAGATATATTTACAAAATCTTATGGAAAACAGTTTGGCTGCACAAAAGGGGTGATAAGTTATCCTAGTGACATCCAGGTAACCACAGATACTGGAATAAAATTAGATTATATTGAAAAAGAACTGCACAAACTGGATCCAAACAAAGCACATGGAGGAGACATCATTAGTAACAATGACCTGAGAACACTTCAGCAAGAACTTACAGTACCATTATATCTATTATTCACTAGGTCATATAAATATGGGGAGATTCCTCAAGATTGGAGACATGCACTTATTAAACCTGTCTTTAATGGAAAAGGGAGTAGGACAAACCCAGTGTCATATAGACCCTTAAGTCTACTTTCATGTTGTGGAAACATAATGGAGAAGGTAATACTGGATTAGTTATTGTCAGAACTGGATAGGTCGTGACTTGAAACCCTATATCAGCACGCATATGTTAAAAATAGATCTATTACCACCTGTAACATGACGTTCTATAACAATATTATAACAGCTATGAATGAAAATTGTGCTGTGGTGTAATTTGTATACATTTAACTTCAGCATTTGATAGAGTCATACACAAAACACTGATCAATAAATTAGTACAACTAGGTATTGATGTACTCTTGATAAGATGGACAGCTGCATGACTTACAAAAAGAACATGGCAAGTATCACACAGCAACTGGACAGGTGAAATCCTTGTTTACAGTCTGGTTGTCCTACAGGGCTCTGTCCTAGGCCCTTATTTGTTTAGATTGTATCTTATAGACCTAACTTTTTCATCTGAGGTGTTCTACAGTCTATATGAAGATGACCTGAAATTGGGTAAACTGATTACATGTGTTACAGATAAGGCATGTCTGCAACATAACTTGACTAAATTGACCATCACAGGAGAATAATATGCTGATAAATACATCAAAAATTATGCATATGAGATTTGGGAGACATAAATTGAAAGGTAAATATTTAATACAGCACATAGCAATTGAAACTGTAGACTCATTTAAGGACCTGGGTATATGGGTTGATTCAGCTATGAGCTTTTCTAATCATATCAACCAATTAGTTTATGATACAGAACTATAACTTGCAAAAAAAGATTTATAAAGTCTAGGAAATCAAAAAAGTATGAAGTCATTGTTTGTTAGTTACATTAGACCCTAACTTGAGTATGGAATAACAATATGGAAACCGTATAAGAAAACAAACATGAGTAAACTGGAAAAAGTACAGCAGAAATATACGAAGAGCATCCATGGATGTGAAAATTTAACTTATTAATGAAAGACTAAAATATTTGAACTTGTACACTGTCTCTTACAGATATCTAAGAGATCTTATTCAGGTATATAGGGCATTTAGGGACAACTACCTCTGGGAATGTTTGGGGTTATCAAAAAGTACAAGAGAATCATCAGATGACCTATGTAGAAGGTTCTATAGGAATGAGAAGTGAACTAATTGGTTCTCTGACAGAGTAGCCAATGCATGGAACAGACTACCAAATTACATTAAAGCAAGTACTAGTTTAGATATTTTTAAAGACAGTCTAGACACTTATTATGGGAACAAGTGTTTTGTATATTGGCAAGCTAGAAGGGCATTAATGCCTGTGCTTGAAATATTTGTATGAATGTATAAAAACAAAACATAAAATCAGACTATTATAGAAATAACATTGTTATGTGAGCATGAATAACTTGCAGCAAACCAGAAAGTGAAAACAACTGAAACAGGACATGACTGAATATATGAGAGCAGCAGCTAATCTGCCCATTAAACACTAGGCATATAATAATACCAAGTCAATTGCCCAGCTAACTGTTAATTAAACAAAGTATAACAGATAATTGGTTATTATTGATTTTGTTAATGTTGAGTGATCACTGAATATGCAACCTGATGCCAAAAGCTGACAATGCCAACAATATCTTTATTGAGCACATTAGTATTAGTGGAAATCACAGAAACTGAAATAGACAGCTACAAGTGCTAAGTTCAATTCAGCAGTTTCCATGATACTCGCTTTTCTATTTAATTAATACACCATGAATAAAGTTAATACTAATCTTCATATCTTTTTGAAAAGCTAGATTTTCATGACATAATCTAAAGATATATCATTTTCCAACAACACAAAATTTCCTAATCTTAGAATACACATTTCTCCCAATGAATGATATGTATGCTTTAACACAAAAGTAAAGAGCAACTTAGTTTTTGTCACCTTATATGATATTTCAGTGATATTCGGCTTTTTCAAACATTCCATGCAGGGTTTGTATGAAACCACATGACTACTTTCTTTGATAATTTTTCTCTCAGCTTTGGCATAATATGGTCAGTTAAATTTAAGATTTTAGCCCAAAGTTTCTGCGTAACAAGATATTTGTAGCTCTCATACCTTTCTCTCTCTCTCATTGTGGTCATAAAAATGACCAGATTTTTGTTTCAGCACTTGTTCAGAACTTATTGTAAGCCCTAAATAAGCTACAAATTACTACAGCACTCAACTTTCCTCACTGTCTAGAGGAAAACAGTTTCTAGTACTTAACAAATAGGCACCTATCCAGGCATGTCTAAGGGTCAGCGCCCGGTGTTTTCTCCTGTCTACCTGATTAATCTGGGCATCTTGGGGCAATGCAGTAATTGCCTCATGTACACAGACAACCCTCTCCTCCTACCACCCAACACTACAACCTGTGAGAGATGCACTTATATAGCCAAACTGGAAGCAAAGCTCTCTTCACCCAAGACTGGACTAGACAGTCAAGAGGAGAAGGTAAACACTCGCACCACACCACACTCAGCACATAGTCCCTCAAAACCTACACCACCAAAACACACACATAGAAACACAAAACACACACCTACATTCACAGGGCTCTCAGTAAAAACCTTCCCAAGCAACAGGGACCTCCAAAGTAAAAACACAAGCAACCTCCACCCCCCAACACAACCCAAATGACACATAGCCCACAAACTCAGTGTGCCACTCAACCACAGCCCATAAGGCATAACAATGTACCCAACACTCTAGTCATAGGTAACTCTATAGTCAGGCACACTGATGTTTCACTCACCAGGCTAAACAAGGAGAAAGTTGCTGTCAGCTGCCTGTCGGGTGCCAGGATCTGCCACATAATGCATGCACTCAGGTCACTCCACAACAAGTACAAATATGACTCTGTCATTGTCCATGTTGGTGTGAATGATCTGAGACGTACCTCCTTGGACTACATGAAAAGGGACATGGAGGAGCTGTCTGATCCTGTAGCCCAGGCAGGTATGACCCTAGCCCTGAGTAGCATCCTGCCATCACCCAGAATGATACCACAGTACAAGGACAAAATGATTGACTTCAACAATTGACTAAGCTTCTGGTGTCATTCTAAGGGGATCCAGTATCTCTCTGCCTGGGATGACATGATTGACAAGCCACGATGCTTTGCCAGAGATGGCCTGCACCTGTCGCCCCTGGGATTCCGGATACTGGCTAAGACTCTAGCCACCCCTATAGTGCCTTTTTTAGGCAAGGTTCAAATGACAAATTCATCACCCTAACAGGTACAGGCAAGAAGAATCTGAGGGTATTGCTACTCAATGCTAGAAGTCTAAACCTCAAAATGCACTCTCTTGAGGCACTCCTTAAAATGGAGAACATCGACATCTGTGCAGTGACAGAGACCTGGTTCAAGGCTCCAGAGAGTACCCCTGCATTACCAGACTATAATTCATACCACACCTTTCGGCAACCTAACCTGGACTGAAACACTAAAGGCGGAGGTGTGTCCATATTCATTAAGGATATCCACACCTCCAGGCTAGTTGCTCAGCATAATGCATCCGAGATTATCCAAGTGCAACTAACTCTGGGCAAGACCGCAATCCAAACTGTAGCTTGCTACAGATCCCCCACCATGTCCCAGGATTCCCACTCCTTATTCCTTAATACACTGGAAAATATTAGGGTACAACCTAACACCTTAATAATGGGCGATTTCAACTACCCTACCATTAACTGGAAAAACTACTCATGTACCAACTCTTGTGCTCATTTTCTGGAATTGATAAATTCCAATGCCATGGATCAACTTATCCACACCCCCCACCCAGGGGCAGCAATATCCTAGACCTGGTTATTACCAACATGGGCAACCGGTGCTCCACACCAGAGGTCAATTCCTCGTTGGTCAGATCCGACTATAAGCTAATCACCCTAGACATCCACATCCCTCCCCCACCGCCCATTAGGGAAACCACAGTAAAAAATTTCTCCAAAGCCAACTTCACGCTTCTTAAGACAGAAGTGGCAAACTTCACGACACCCATGCTGACGGACAATAGAGGTATGACTGCTGAATCCTACACAAATGCACTTTATAAGCACTTACATGAGTGCCTGGGTCATGCAATCTCTAACAGAACCAAGATGCTATCCTCCAAAAAAAGGAAGCCAATCTGATGGTCCCCTGCCATAAACAAACTCTACAACAGAAGAAAGAAACTGTTGCAGAGTAAAATCCCATGATTGGAGAAACTCCCTGGTCAGCTTCAGTAAGAAGCTGAGATCCCTCATAAAATCCTCCAAAGCTAGTTATGAAAACAAAATCGCCACTGACTCTAAAGACAACCACAAAGCATTCTATAGCTATGTCAAGAATCTCAATGGCAACACTCAGATCTGCTCTGAGTTACAGCACAATGGCACTAAATATACAGAACCAACAGATATTGCCAACATCCTGGCAGATAGGTTCAGTGTTAACTTTACCCATCTGTCATCCCCTAAAGGGCCCATCTCTATACCAGAAGAATGCAAAGTTTCTGTAATCACAGCTGCACAGGTAAAAAACACACTATCCAAAGCCAAGAACACAGCATCCATGGGACCTGACGACATCCCAGGCTGTGTTCTAAATGAACTACACAAGGAACTGGCACCACACCTAAGTACCATGTTCAATCATAGCCTCACCTCAGGCTATGTGCCCACTGAATGGCGCACAGCGACAGTTATCCCACTCCACAAAGGGGGAGCCACCACAGACCCCAGAAACTACCGCCCCATTAGCCTAATGAGCCTGGTCTGCAAGGCTATGGAGCGTATCATCATGGAACTTATAAACAATGACATTGGTAATCTCCAAACTCAGGACCCCACCCAGTTCGGGTTTGTAAAAGGCAGATCATGTCTCCTAAACCTGATAGACTTCTTTGAAGCAGTCACCAAAGCCGTAGATGAGGGTAAGGTGGTTCACACAGCCTATCTATATCTCGCCAAAGCTTTTGACACCATCCTCCTCTCTGGAATTATAGATAAACTCACTAAACTTGGTATAAATCCCTATGTCACAAGATGGGTTACCAACTGGCTCACTGACAGATCCCACACTGTGAAAGTAGCAGACTCCAAATCCAGCTTCAGACCAGTGACAAGTGGAGTACCACAGGGTTCGGTCCTGGGTCCTCTCCTGTTTGGTATCTACTTCTCTGAAGTACAGGCCAACAAAGAAGGTCTTTGGCTAACAAAGTTCACAGATGACTGCAATCTAGGAGCCATAATCAAAACTCCAAAAGATGTGGACATCCTACAAAAGGGGCTTGCTGAGACAGATGCCTGGTGTCAAAGCCATGGCCTCAAGCTCAATGCCAAAAAGTGCAATGTCATTCCTTTTGGTAAAAACTCAGTACCCATGAACTACCACATAGGTGGTAGTCTACTTAACACCGAAAGTGTGATAAGAGACCTTGGGACACAGGTGGACAGTAGTCTCTCCTTTGATAATCACATCACTACAGCAGTCAGGAAATCCTTCTATGTGGCACACCTCATCACAAAAGGTTTCTCATCCAGGAAAAAAGAGGTCATTGTACCCCTCTACTCATCACTCATTAGACCCATTATAGAGTACAATGCCCCATTTGGTATGTACCTCACAAGACATCTACAACAACTGGAAAGGCCACAGAAATACCTCACAAAGAGGATTACAGGCCTCAAAGAAATGCCCTATGCAGACCGTCTCAAAAAACTGCAGCTTTACTCCGTTGCATATCGCCTACTCAAAAGGCGATCTCTGCCTAACACACAAAGCTATGTCAAACCCAGAGCTTTTAGACATGCTCCACTTAAAGAAATCCCAATCCCTACGAGCTACACACTCTAGGGACCTAAACCTTGTCACCACAATAAACAGAACATGCTGGAGGGATAGATTCTTGTCCCAGAGACTTCCCATACTCTGGAACAAACTACCTATCTATATCAAACAAAGCTCCTCATTAGCACTCTTCAAGAAAAATCTTGATGATTGGATGGGAGATAGGAAATTCTCCCCGGGGATCACTTCTGTGGCTCTGCTTGACAGTGGCACAGGAAAATAATTTTCTTGGGTGGCGAAAGCCAGGGTACCTTTGGCTAGGCTTATATAGGCCCTAGGGCCAATAGCCTAGTACCTAACTATGAAGCTATGACTGAGTTTTGGAAACTGCAAGATGTATTGTGAAGAAGAGGCAAGCCAGTTCTGTTATCACAGACTGACAGCTCTGTAAGCAGTTCAACAAACTTCTCATTTCTGTCTGGAAAGTAAGCAGAAGAGGGGACTTTAGCTAAAGAGGTATTTGTTTTATTGAATCAACTCATTTAATCAGATTTTACAAATGAAAAATATGAAAGCCAGAAGGGAACAATGGAAAAGAGCATAAATAAAAGGAATCACTAACTAAAAAATGAGCAAATACAGTTTTCAGGAATTCTTAAAAGGCAAATAAATCCTAAACACATTATACAATTTTCCCATTGTATGTGTTCCACTCTAAAAAATGGCTCCCACTTTGCAAAATACAAACAAAAAGGCTTGGACATTTCTCCCCTTCTGTGTTATTCAGTTTCATCAGTGAACAACTTGTTGAATTTGAATTAAATCTCATGACACTTTCTTTAGAATTTTGTATGTCTGGCACTTGCATCACATTAGGTTCGCTACATTATGGTTTTAGCATGGCAAAATGTTTGCAGGCCCTTCTTTTATTCCTATCTACTGGATTATAAACCAAATAAGTCATTGGAGGTTCACAACTCTTATTGTCCACAGTTAGTGAGTACATGAGGCTAAAATGAAAGAGAAAATAATGATGTCTTAGACAAAAAAGAGGGTAAATGAGGATGAGACCCTACAACTAAGTCTTAGCTTTACAAAAAAAAGAAGTTATGTACTCACCATAATGTTCCATCTGAGTAGTTATACTTCATTTTTCTGCAACCTGTGGGTATATGGATCCGTATCGGATTAGAGCCGGCAACTTTTTTTCTACCAACTGCTCCAAGCTCTGAGCTCCTCCCCTTACCCATAATGCCCTACCATCTCCTATCTTCCCTCAGATCGAGTTTTCTGCAACTAAAAACACAAGCAACTCAACCCAATAAACCAATCCTGAAAAGACAGGACAAGGTCCAGGGGACAGAGGGAGGGAATGTTGCAGAAAAATGAAGTATAACTACTCAGATGGAACGCTATGGTGAGTATGTAACTTCTATATCTGAAGTAGTTAACTTCATTTTATCTGCAACCTGTGGGACAGAGTCCCCAGCTACTCCTATCCTGGGAGTTTGTATTCACCTTTATTTTGGAAGTTAGGAAAGAAAACGGGCAGATTAATGGACTGGTTTATGTTTGCTTCAGATGCCACTTTAGGTAAGAAAGAATGGTTAGTACGGAGAGAGACCCTATCCTTATAGAAGACCAAATACGGAGGCACGGCAGACAGAGCTTGAAGCTCAGAAACCCTCCTAGCAGATGTAATAGTGACTAGGAAAGCGGTCTTCCAGGACAAAAATTTCAAGTCCACCGAAGCTGCAGGTTCAAAAGGAGGAGCCACCAATGCCTTTAAAACAAAAGTAAGATCCCAAGGAGGCACTGAATCCTTGACAGGTGGCCATAACATAAAAGTGCCTTTAAGAAAAGCCTTGCACGGCCTAGAGGAGGCTAAGGCGATGTTGTCTTCACCAACGTGAAAACTGGAAATGGCTGCCAATTGTACTTTCACTGTGCAGGAACTAGCTCCTTGCTGAAAGATACCAGACAGGAAGTCCAACACCGCTGGAACAGGGGCTGTAAAGGGATCTATTTTTTTCTGTGAGGCCCAAATGGAAAAGCGCTTCCATTTACTGCAATAAAGTTTCCTAGTAGAGTCTTTAAGAGAAGCCACCAGAATGGATTTTACAAGGGGTGAAAGACTGGGAGTCCTGGCAATTAATGGAACTGGAGCAACCAGGCTGTCAGCTTGAGGCTGCCCAGATCAGGCGGACGTGCCCCCGACAGATGGGAGATTAGATCCGGGCAGGGATCCAGAACCCACAGAGGAGCTAAGAGATGAGGCCAAAGGAATGGGAACCAAACCTGACGAGGCCAGAACGGGACAATGAGTATCACTTTGCACCGTAGTTGACAAGCTTTCTGAAGAAACTTTGGAATGAGTGGCAATGGTGGATAAGCATACAGAAGCCCGGGGGGCCAAGCATGGACTAAAGCATCTCTGGGGACTTCCCCTGGTGAGGGAATCAGATCGAAGAACTTGCTGCACTTCGCGTTGGAAGGAAATGCGAAGAGATCACAGCAAGGCTGATCCCATGCAAGGAAGATCTCTTCTGCTACTGACTGTTTCAGAGACCACTCATACAGCATCAGAATGGCCCGACTCAATCTGTCCGTTAAAATGTTGGAGCACCCCGGGATGTGCATTGCTATCAGAAACCGACCGGTGGAAATCATTCATTCCCATACTCTCATGGCCTCGCGACATAGGGGGTAGGATCTGGTTCCCCCCTGCTTGTTGATATACCAGACAACTGACATGCTGTTTGACTGAATTGCAATCAATCCGAGAGGGAGGACTGTATGAAAGGCTTCCAATGCTAAAAGCACTGCCCTCATCTCTAGAACATTTATATGCAACTTGGTCTCTGACTGGGACCACATGCCTTGGACTGTCCTTCCCAAACAGTGCCCCCCCCCACCCGAGTTGTGTCCGTGGTCACTGTTGCTTGGACTGGAGATGATGCGAAGGGGTGTCCTTTTGATATCTCCGGTGAACTTAACCACCAAAGAAGTGACGTCCTGCAGACATGACTGATCTTGATCGGAAATTTCATGGGCAGGTCTAGCCAAGACCAGTGAACAGCCAGAGTCCATCGAAGAACCCACATGTGAAGGCGCGCAAAAGGGAGAATCGATATGGTGGCAGCCATGGAGCCCAGAGTTGGAGACTTGGAGTTCGCTATCTGAGCTATGAGGCACCTGAGATGTAGGATCCTGTCTGGAGTTAAGAATACCTACATCTGCAAAGTGTCTAGCCATGCCCCAATGAAGTCTAGAACTTGTACTGGTTGCTTATGGGATTTGTGAACATTGACTGTAATTCCCAGTAGATCTGCCAACCGAATGAAATAATCTCAGGCCAGACACAAGTGATGCTTGTTGGGCGCAGCGAAGAACCAGTCATCCAGGTAAGGAAACACCTGAATACCCTGAAGCCTCAGGTGAGCCGCTACAACTGCCATTACCTTGGTGAACACCCTGGGGGCTGTGGTGTGACCAAAGGGTAGGGCTCTGAACTGAAAATGACTGGCTCCCAGCCGGAAGCGCAGAAACCTCCTAGAGCTTCTGTGCATTTTGATGTGGTAGTAAGCATCCTGGAGATCTAACGAGCACATCCAGTCGCACTCTCGGAGATAAGGTAGAATGGACTGTAGGGTGACCATCCGGAATTTCTGTTTGACTACCGACAGGTTTAATGTTGACAGGTCTAGAATGGGCCTGAGGTCCCCCATCTTTTTTGGCACCAAAAAGAACCTTGAGTAGACACCTAATCCGTACTGATCAGGGAGGACCTGTTCGATGGCTCGTTTGAGAAGCAGCTTTGAAACCTCTAGAGCTGCGGTCTCCCTGTGAGTGGGTGGAACATCCAGGAGATGTTTTGTAATACTTGGAGGGGCAACAAATGGGATAGAGTAACTTTTGAATATTATTTGTAAAACCCAGCGATCTGTCGCAATGGACTCCCATGCTGCTGGGTGTAAGGACAATCATCCCCCAACTGCCACCAGAGTAGGACAGTTGGGCAACCCCTCAGGGCTGCTGAGCGGGTCGATCAGAAAATGGTTCCATAGACCCGAAATTCCTGGGACCCCCTCTATCTCTGGGTCGGCGTCGATCCTGTCCCCCTCTGCCTCTGGAGGAATAGTTGTACTGAGAATCCCGGGAAAACTGAGATTTTTCTGAACCACATCTTCTTCTGCCCTCTTTGATTCCTAGAGAAGGACTGCTGAGGGTTAGAGAAGCGGACTCCGATGGCAGACAAAGTCTTCCCGTCCTTTTCGCTCTGGGCAAGTGTGTCATGTACTGTCTTCCCAAAAAGGGAAGAACCGTCGTAGGGAGCATTGATAAACGACACCTTGAAAGGGTCCATGAACTGACACAACCTGGGCCAGGCATGACGCCTCATGGCTATGCCTATCCTAGCTGCTCCTTCCGTGGCGTGGGAAAGGAGTTGCATTGATGTGTTTGAGACTGACTTCAGAGTAGCCATTTTGCCCAGAACAACTGTCTGTCCTGCAGCGATAAAGACTCTGGGGGCGATTCAGTGAATTCCAAAGCAAGGTCTCGCTGAAGCTGAATCACATGTGCCAAATAATTCAGCGCACGGATAGAAAAAGTCACTGAGGCGTAGACGCGCTTCCCAAACCTATCCACCGACCTGGACTCCTTGTCTGGAGGGTGGACTGAGGAACTCTCCTGTGCTAGTTCCTTCTTTGTGGCCACTACAACCAACATAGCATCAACTGGGGCTCTTTTCAACCAAGGTTGTCTGTTGGAAGGGGGAGATAAAACCTTGCCAGGGTGTTTGAGGATGGGCTCTATGGTGTCAGGCTCCTTCCATGCCCTCGTGGTGATGAGGTCCACCAAGGGGTCCGCTGGTGGGGACACCCAGGAAGTAGATGGGCCCATGCCAAAGGCCTCCAGGAACACTGACTCATCCCCAGAAGGTTTTGGGGCTGACCCCTCTGGCAGAGGATCGCCATAATTTCTCCGAAGGAGATGTCTTCGGGAGGCGACCTGGGGGACCCTTCTCCTTCATCTAAGTCAGTGTCCGTAGTGAGGGACTCGGGGGGTGTCCAAGTGCCTCCTTTTGCACTTGCGCTTATGGTGACCCTCTTCAGTGGGACTTTCAGAAGGGAATTCTTGAGCCACAGGGGTTTCCTCAGGGAAATTATCCTGGGGATCCTCTGGCATGGGCTGTCCCTGAGACAGGATGAAGGGAGTCATCACAAAATCCAGGGGGGCCTGGGTGGTGTCCGAGGGGATGGGCTGGGGTCTCAATCCCTGGGAGAGAACCCTCTCCACCACTTCAAAGGCCAAGGGAGGAGCCCTCCCCAGATCCAAAGCGGGGACCAGAGCCGAAGCCAAGGTAGCCTGAGGTCCAAGGGAATGGATCGGATCCAAAAAGGTCAGAGTTGAAGAATCCATTCCCCTGGATCCGACTCCCTGTCCATGGCTCTGAGAGTCAGTCGGATCTGAACAAGTCAGATCCGAGGAACTCAAGGTAACAGCCGGAGTCGAAGTTGGAGGAACCATCGGCGCTGAGCTACCAGCTCCAAAAAACCTCGATCCAAGAGCCCCAAAGCCGAAGCATGGATCAGGGAAGGAGAGGTGGGGTGGAAATGAGGCATGGAGGTCCCCCCTCCAGAGGGAGAGGGGCCTGGCAAGACTCCCATCTGAATTTGGGTCTGAATAAATCTCCGCATCATCCTGTCCATGTCCATGTCCGATAGACTCCGAGTCGACCTCGAAGAGGCCACCGACTTGGATCTGGCTGGTCTGCGCAATGGGGAGGAAGGCCTCGGGTCCAAATGTTCCAACGGCTCTGATGAGAAATGAGGAGACCGGAGTCATGGAGAAACAGGCCTCGTGGTCTTAGAAGGGGGACTGAGAAAGAGCTCCCTGTCTGGGGATCTCTTACGATGTCTGTCCTTCTTCTTCTCCCTTTCCTCTCTGCGCCTTTCTTTATCTTTTTCTTTCTCTTTTTTTTTTGTCAGCCATGCTGACTGAAGATTTGTCTTTAGAAGACCCATCACCAGAAGAAGAGGGAGGTTGAGTCCCTGGCTGGGTAGGAGGTGGAACAATAGAGATCAAGGCCGAGGCAGATTCCAGCATGGCAGCAGGGAGAAGGCCTTTGGCAACTTGCTTGGCCTTCTGATCCCTAAGGGCCCTCGGGTTAAAACCAGAACAGATAGCACAGTGAGTGGACAAATTTGCCACTCCGAAGCAAATTACACACAGAGTGTGACCATCAGCCGGGGAGAGCTTATGGCCACATTCTGTACATTTTTTTGAAGACAGGCTTCGGCTGATCAGCCATAGTCCTGCACTCAAAGGTACAAACACTACCTATCCAACAAACCACACACAAACACAGGTAGGGGAAGGGCAGGCCTAACTACTACTCTCTACAAAACTTTTTTTTTTTTTTTTTTAAACACCGATGACCAAGCGAGACACTACACAAGGGGAGGAAGGGAAAAAATTCACTCAAGCACACCTAGATACCAGAATAAAATACCACTTACTATCCCTGAGCTCAGAGGAAAGGAGACCACGATGCAGACTACTGGCGCAGCAAACGTGATCTGAGGGAAGATAGGAGATGGTAGGGCATTATGGATAAGGGGAGGAGCCCGGAGCTTGGAGCAGATGCTAGAAAAAAAGTTGCCGATACGGATCTGTATACCCACAGGTTGTAGATAAAATGAAGTTAACTACTTCAGATTGTAATTTAAGCTCTATTTTCCAGGTAAAGAAGACGCTAACAGAAACCAGAAAGTGTCACTGAGAAAAAGGTTATATCTAACATGCTGTTTAGGGATTCTGAAATTAAGCATTACATTTCAATTGTGTTATTCTAAATAAATTGAAAAAATACTATATGACAATTTCTTTCTGGAGACACAGCGTACAGTTTGCCTTTTCCTTTGTGTTTTGAAAGTAACAAGAAACAAATTCAGTAGTATATTCAGTACTTCTAAGGACACAGAGGGCAGCCGTCTGCCTTTTTCTTAGTGTTTTAAAAGTAACAAGAAATGTATTTAATAGTATATTCAGTATTTCAAGTGGACTAGAGATTACTCACATGCTGCATTCCTAATTTTGCCTTTAACTCTTTGTGCCTTAAGCAGTGCTGAGTAATTATAACTTTTAATGCCTCAAGATTTAATGGGAATGCTTGTTCAGTACTTAAAGATTTCTGAGAAAACAGTTTCTACAAACTGAGCTTCAATGAAATGTTAATAACTGGTAAACGTTAAGTGCTATAGGAAAAGTTTAGCATAATCATTCAGGACATTATATTCACAGTGGTAATAATTTCTAAACTTGAAAATGCAATACCAATTTTATAATTAATTTTGAATGCAAAACTAATGTTTTTGCCTGAAATTCAGCTAAGATATTCCTAAGCTGTTGTATCTCAGAAACCATACCTGACAAACATATAAAATCAGCAGCAGAATTGCTCATCCAATCTTCTGCTTCCCCTTGATACACTGTAAGTTACCTCCGTGTCCTATGTTTTGATATCTTTACAAAGGTATGGAAAATACACTCAAGATTTTAATTATGTTTGCAAAAACTCTCTCATATTACATTAACTGAATGCAAGCATCTCTGCCAAATTAGCTAATCTTCATGCCATCTCTCTTAAGACACTATAGAGTATCTTGTACCTTGCAAACATTCATAAAGATATGCAAATATTACAAATATTCATACATGCTTCTGTGAAAATTAGTGTAATAGAAATGCCTGGATTTCACACACGAAAAAGAAGCTACTCACATTAATGCAAATACTGCCAACATCAGGCATCAGAGTGGAATTACCCTCAAAATGCTTGCAGAATGAGTTATGAGACAGTGTTAGTATAAACTACAGGTCACATCTGTTGTATAAAGAGTAGCAGAACTGAATAGTTATTACTTTAAAAAGAGTAATATATCAGTCAGATAATAGTACATGCTGTCTCATTTTCTCAGTCTCTGATACCGGTCCAAAGTTTCCTAGCAATGCTCTGGGTCCCAGCTCAAGCCTTCATTAGTTTTATATAATGCACCACTGATATCCCTCTTATATGTCTCTTTTATAAATAATGCAGGGTCATTCTGTTTCAATTCTTCTTATTGCCTAGAATGGTTGAAATTAGTTTTCTCAGCTCCACTTTGCAGATCATTTTCAGTTTAAAGTAATTTCTTGGCTTTTTTCCACGAATATTTACTAACAATTTCAATTACATATGTGACACCCCTGCATTGGCCCAGTAATCAAGGAGCCTCAATCCTCACCACTGGCAACAGTGAGGGACGTAAACAATGGGAGGATGACAAGTACACATACAGTAAAATGCAGTTTCCCTTAAGAGCACACAGAGATCACAGTCAGTCTGGAGCTGGTTTCTCCCTCTTTCTCCAGATCCCCAATAAGACTCCACTGGCACAGCTATAGGGTTAAGATCTCAGCTGAGGGGTCAAGCCAAGACATCCAGCACCCTCTCTGTCCAACCAGTGCTTCATGTCCCTGCCCAAATAGCTCACACACACACACACATACACACACACACAAACTTTGAGATTTGATTTATATACAAACACACACACACTCTCGGGAAGGCTGGCACAGATTTACTAGCTAGGCTCCCTTCTTCCCAGACTATAAGGTAGTTATCATTGCCAGCAACCCCTACTTATCAGCTACTATAAGGCCCTTACAAAGGGTGACCAATCCTACTGTGTAATGTTACTATTATCCAAATGGTAGTTTTTGACCAAGCGCCAGGCTATTAGGAGTGGTCTGTACAGTGTCACCAAATATATACGCAAGTACTCTAAGAGTTTAAATATGTCTCACAAATAGCCACAAAGATAGTTTTAAATATATTTAATAATAAATAATAAAAGAACAAGACAATACTAAATCAACACAGTAACTACAGAGTTCAGAATCATAGGAAATATTTTAAAACAACATTGCAGGACAGTCTCAAATAAATGCAGAAAACATCTAAACTAATCTTTGCTATATTCCTATCTGTATCTAAAAGATACTATGCCTGAATCTTACTTACAGGCAAGTGCAGATGATGATGATGATACTGATGATGATGTTTCCAGTCAAAGACAAAATACAAAATGCAAAGTCTCTCTCTGAGAGAGTTCTTAAATTAATATCAAACATTACTACTGGGTCAGCTTGGATGACATCACTCTTTGTCACCTGCCTTCAGTTCCCAGGCTAACAGAAACTAACATCTCTGTGTTAAAAATACATATCTCTCATATGTTTGCTCAGAACTGGAAGTCGTAAAACAATTAAACACTTTTACAATTTAAACCTAATAATTACTTCTCCCCAAGACAACAGAGCAACTTCTAGCTCTAGACATTGTGTCTGCCTCACTGAAACAGAGATAACACAGTCGTAAAACAATTTCAACTTATTTTCTTGAAGTTTTGCAAGTTAACTCTGAATGTTCCAGCTTCTACTATTACAACATACATTTGCACAGGTATATGGTTTATATACATTTCTGTTCTTTTCCAGTAGGATACACTGTGGACACATCATTGAAGCTCAGTACTGTACAAACCCTGTTTAACACACACTTCTGCACCAGTAGATTACTATACACATAACATATAGTTCTCTTACATTTGTAAGACAAACATATGAATCATATTAAAATTCACAAATGACATATGATTATTTACAAAAATCCAGACAGCTGGGCTGGCAGTGTCACAACATACACTGTTCTTGGCTGGAAAACAAACAAACAAATGGAACTTAAAGTGAAGCTCTAGGCCAGATTCATGAACACCAACACTAAGTGTACACTAATACAATCTGTATTCAAGAACATCCCTACCACATTTCTGTGCTGTCTATTTACTCAGAAAGATTACATGAATTTTGTAGTAACCTTTATGAATCCTCAGTGCAAGAAAATCAGTAGGAAAACTAAACTTTGGTGGAAGAAGGTAGAAGTTATGCTTCTTTTGTCTCTTCATTCAGAATAGTGTACACTTAGTATACACTGATTGTAGATGTTCATGAATCCGACCTATAATTACACTCTATGTTTCATTTGTTCATTTGTTTGTGTTCTTTTCTTATGAGCAGTCCTTGGTTGCCAAGTTCAGTTCTCTAGCTCTTTGCCACATAATCCAGCTGCTAAGTGTTATCTGTCATAGACAACCCACTTCAAAATGTTTCCACACAAAATGGCATTTATTTAAGAGATAAGCACATTATACTAACATAAAGCCTGTCATTCTAGCAACTTTCTAGGCTTATAAGAGCAATATTTAAAATATGTCCCTGATTTTGGCCCTTCATACCAACCAGCATTTATGGCTCTGTCCAACTTTCTGCACTAATAAGTTGACAAGTGTGCTTACAGTGCTTCATTTTCCATGCTGTTTTCAAGTAGTAGTGCCTTCTGCATGGGGTCTCTTATGACCTCCCTCTGTCCTTGTGGGGTTCTTTGCCAGTTGATCCCAGGAAAAAAATTGATGATCAGTTAAGTTTTGCACTTACACAGATGTACAGCAAAAAAAAATGCAGTCTCAAAGTGGCCCCAGTTTCACTCACAGGGGAATCAGTACATTAAGTTGCCCAGGTTCTGGCTGCCTAAATGACATTCTGAATAATACATACGAAATACTGTAGTCACTGATATCAGGGAGTATACAGCTGGAAGTACTCCCTGCAACAATGAGCTAGTTAACTATCCAATGGATCACTTAAGAGTTAATATTAAAGCAGATGTGATTATTATTAATAATACCAGAATGTAGGACAGTATCAAAGACCTCGGAGGTCCAGGTATTCAGTGTGTACCATATGTCCATTATTCAGTGCTTCAGTTACCTTCTTAAAGAACTCAACCAGAATGTGTAGACAGGGATTAAGACAAGAAACTGTAGGCTATGTATATATTTAGTTGTAAGTCATAAGGAGATATGTTCCATTACTTTACAAACAATGCAGGTGAAACAAATAAGTCCATAGTTCCTAGGGGTCAGTGTTAAAGCCCCCTATACAAATAGGTTCACAAAATAATCAATGAAGCTGTCTATGGAACTGACTAACATATAGTCTGCTTTGTTGGCAAGGTCATTTAGCAGATGTTGAAAGGTAAATTCAGGAGAAAGTTGGAGCAGAGATGTACAGGGCAGCAGGAAGGTAAGAGTGAGGAACAGATGGAAGTTAATGTATCACCAATTATGCAGGTCGTACCTCTCAACTGTCCAGAGTTTCGCAGAATGCCAAAATTTTTGCCTCATAATTTTGGTCTGTTCCTCATACAGTTTGTGGTTTTCTGGATTTTTCTAGCAAATGACAAGCATTTGAGTTTCAGACTTCATATAATTTAGAAAATGCATGATAACACAATACCTTTTATTCTAGCAAATATCTAAGTTTATAAGAGCAATATTTAATATTTGTCCCTATTTGGGAGGCTTCCACCCCATTATGTTTGGCTTTGTGCAGATGTTTTGTGCCAAATGCTTGAGAGCTATGATGCTAGCTATGTCTTCATGGAAGGAATAGCTGATGCTATGCCACCAGTGCTTCCATTACTCACACTGCCCCCAGGGATGGAATAGGTGATGCCATGCCACCTGTGCTTCCATTACTCACACTGTACTCAGGGATGGACTAGGTGGTGCCATGCCCCCTGTGTCTCTATTACTCAGACTATCCTCAGGGATAGAATAGGTTATGCCATGCTCCCTGTGCCTATATTACTCACACTGACCTCAGGGATGGAATAGGTGGTGCCATGCCAGCTATGCCTCCATTACTCCCACTGTCCTCAGGGATGGAATAGGTGATGCCAATTCCCCTGTGCCTCCATTACTCATGCTGTCCACAGGGATGGAATAGGTGATGCCATGTCCCTGTGCCCCCATTACTCATGTTGTACTCAGTGATGGAATAGTTCATGCCATGCCCCCTGTGCCTCCATTAATCACACTGTCCTCAATAATGGAATAGGTGGTGTCATGCCTCCTGTGCCTACATTACTCACACTCTGCACAGGGATGGGATAAGGGATGTCATGTCCCCTGTGCCTCCATTACTCACACTGTCCTCATGGATGGAACAGGTGGTACCATGCTCCCTGTGCCTCCATTACTCACACTGTCCTCAGGGATTGAATAGGTGGTACCATGCCCCAGTGCCTTAATTAACCACACTGTTTTTGGGGATGGAATAGGTGATGGTATGTCCCCTGTGCCTCCATTACTCACACTGTCCACATGGATGGAGTAGGTGATGCCATGCTCCCTGTACATTGATTACTCATATTGTCCTCAGAGCTGGAATAGGTGGTGCCATGTCCCCTGTGCCTACATTACTCACACTGTCCTCAGGGATGGAATAGGTGTGTCCTCAGGGATGGAATAGGTGATGCCAGGTCCACTGTGCCTCCATTACTCGCACTGTCCTCATGGATGGAACAGGTGGTGCCATGTCCCCTGTGCCTCGATTACTCACACTATCCTCATGGATGGAATAGGTGCTGCCATGCCCCCTGTGCCTCTGATAATTGCACTGCCCCCAGGGATGTAATAGGTGGTGCTATGCCCCTGTGGCTACAATACTCACACTGTCCTCAGGGATGGAATAGGTGGTGCCATGCCAACTGTGCCTTGATTACTCCCACTGTACTCAGGGATGAAATAGGCGGTGCCATGCCCCCTGTGCCTCCATTATTCAGACAGTCCTTAGGGATGGAATAGGTGATGCCATGTCCACTCTGCCTCCATTACTCACACTGTCCTCAGGGATGGAATAGGTGGTGTCATGCCCCCTGTACCTCCATTACTCACACTGTCCTCAGGGATGGAAAAGGTGATGCCATGCCCCCTATGCCTACATTACTCACACTGTCTTCAGGGATATAATAGGTGGTGCCATCCCCCCTCTGCCTCCATTACTCACACTGTCTTCAGGGATAGAATAGGTAATGCCATGACCCCTGTGCCTTGATTACTCAAACTGTCCTCAGGGATGGAATAGGTGGTGCAATGCCCCCTATGTCTACATTACTCACACTGTCCTCAGGGATGCATTACTCACACTGACTTCAGGGATATAATAGGTGGTGCCATCCCCCCTCTGCCTCCATTACTCACACTGTCTTCAGGGATGGAATAGGTGATGCCATGACCACTGTGCCTTGATTACTCACACTGTCCTCAGGGATAGAACAGGTGGTGCTACACCCCCGGTGCCTCCATTACTCACAATACTCTCAGGGATAGAAAAGGTGATGCCATGCCCCCTGTCACACTATTACTCACACTGTCCACAGGGATTGAATCGGTGGTGCCATGTCTCCTGTGCCTTCACTAATCACACTGTTCTCGGGGATGGAATGGGTGACGCCATGCCCCCTGTGCCTTGATTACTCATACTGTCCTCAGGGCTGGAATAGGTGGTGCCATGTCCCCTGTGGCTACATTACTCACAGTGTCATCAGGGATGGAATAGGTGGTACCATGTCCCTTGTCCCTCCATTACTCACACTGTCCTCATGGATGGAATAGGTGCTCCCATGTCCCCTGTGACTCCGATACTCACACTGTCCTTAGGGATGTAATAGGTGGTGCCATGCCCCTGTGCCTCCAATACTCACACTGTCCTCAGGGATGGAATAGGTGATGCCAATTCCCCTGTGCCTCCATTACTCACACTGTCTACAGGGAAGGAATAGGTGATGTCATGTCCCCTGTACCTCCATTACTCACACTGTCTTCAGGGATGGAATAGGTGGTGCCATGCCACCTGTGCCTCCATTACTCACACTATCCTCCGGGATGGAATAGGTGATGCCATTTCTCCTTTACCTCTGTTTCTCACACTGTTTACATGGCTGGAATAGGAAATGCCATGTCAACCATGCCTCCATTTCTCACACTGTCCACAGGGATTGAGGAGTTGGTGCCATGCCTCCAGTGCCTACATTACTCACACAGTCCTCAAGGATGGAATAGGTGATGGCATGTCCCCTGTGCCTCCATTACTCACACGGTCCTCAGGGATGGAAAAGGTGGTGCCATGCCCCCTCTGCTTACATTACTCACACTGTCCTCAAGGATGGAATAGGTGGTGCCATGCCCCCTATGCCTCCATTACTCACACTGTCTTCAGCGATGGAATAGGTGATGCTATGTTCCCTGTGTCTTAATTACTTGCACTGTCCTCAAGGATGGAATAGGTGGTGCCATGCTCCCTGTGCCTTGATTACTTACACTGTCCTCAGGGATGGCATAAGTGGTGTCATGCCCCTGTGCTTCTATTTCTCAAACTGTCATCAGGGATGGAAAAGGTGGTGCCATGCCACGTGTGCTTTGATTGCTCACACTGTCCTTAGGGATGAAATAGGTGGCGCCATACCCCCTGTGCCTCCATTACTCACACTGTCCTCAGGGATGGATTAAGTGGTGCCATGCCCCCTGGCCTCTACTTCTCACACTGTTCTCTGGGATGGAATAGGTGGTGGCATGCCCCCTGTGCCTTGATTACTCACACTGTCTGTGCCTCCATTACTCACACTGTCCACAGGGATGCAATAGGTGATGACATGTCCCCTGTGCCTCCATTATTCACACTGTCCTCAGGGTTGGAATAGGTGATGCCATTTCCCCTGTGCCTCCATTACTCACACTGTCCACAGAGATGCAATAGGTAGTGACATGTCCCCAGTGCCTCCATTATTCACACTGTCCTGAGGGATGGAATAGGTGGTGCCATGCCTCCTGTACCACCATTACTCACACTATCCTCAGGGATGGAAAAGGTGGTGTCATTTCTCCTGTGCCTCCATTACTCACACTGTTCACATGGATGGAATAGGTAATGCCATGTCCCCTTTGCCTCCATTACTCACACTGTCCACAGGGATGGAGTAGTTGGTGCCATGCCTCCTGTGCCTCCATAACTCACACAGTCCTCAAGGATGGAATAGGTGATGGCATGTCCCCTGTGCCTCCATTACTCACACGGTGTTCAGGAATGGAAAAGGTGGTGCCATGCCCCTGTGTCTACATTACTCACACTGTCCTCAGAGATGGAATAGGTGGTGCCATGCCCCTTGTGCCTCCATTACTCACACTGTCTTCGGGGATGGAATAGGTCATGCCATGACCCCTGTGCCTTGATTACTCACACTGTCCTATGGGATATAAAATAGGTATTGCCATGTCCCCTGTGCCTTGATTAGTCACACTATCCTCAGGGATGGAGTAGGTGATGCCATGTGCCCTGTGCCTCTATTACTCAAACTGTCCTCAGGGATGGAATAGGTGGTGCCATGACCCCTGTGCCTCCATTACTCACACAGTCCTCAAGGATGGAATAGGTGATGCCATAGCTCCTGTGCCTCCATTACTCACATTGTCCTCAGGGATGGAATAGATGGTGCCATGCCCACTGTGCCTGCATTACTCACACTGTCCTCAGGGATGGAATACGTGGTATCATGTCCCCTGTGCATTTATTACTCACACTGTCCTCAGGGATGGAATAAGTGGTGCCATTCCCCCTGTGCCTTGATTACTCTCATTGTCCTCAAGGATGGAAAAGGTGGTGCCATGTCCCCTATGCCTACATTACTCACACTGTCCTCAGGGATGGAATGGGTAGTGCCAAGCCCCCTGTGCCTCCATTACTCACACTGTCCTCAGGGATGGAGTAGTTGCTGCCATGCCTCCTATGCCTAAATTACTCACACAGTCCTCAAGGATGGAAAAGGTGATGGCATGTCCCCTGTTTGTCCATTACTCACACGGTCCTCCGGTATGGAAAAGGTGGTGCCATGCTCCCTGTGCCTATAGTACTCACACTGCCTACATGGATGGAATAGGTGGTGCCATGCCCCCTGTGCCTCCATTACTCACACTGTCTTCAGGGATGGAGAAGGTGATGCCATAACCCCTCTGCATTGATTACTCACACTGTCCTCAGGGATGGAATAGGTGGTGCAATGCCCCCTATGCCTACATTACTCACACTCTCCACAGGGATGGGATAAGTCATGCTATGTCCCCTGTGCCTCAATTACTCACACTGTCCTCAGGGAAGGAACAGGTGGTGCCACACCCCTGTGCCTCCATTGCTCACACTGCTCTCAAGGATGGAAAAGGTGATGCCATGCCCCCTGTCACTCTATTACTCACACTGTCCTCTGGGATGGAATAGGTGATGCCATGTTCCCTTTGCTCAATTACTCACACTATCCTCATGGATAGAGTAGGTGATGCCATGCCCCCTGTGGCTTTATTACTGACACTGTCCTCAGGGCTGGAATAGGTGGAGCCATGTCCCCTGTGGCAACATTACTCACACTGCCCTTAGGGATGAAAAAGGTGGTGCCATGCCCCCTGTGCCTCTATTTCTAACACTGTCCACAGGTGTGGAATAGGTGATGCCATGTCCCCTGTGCCTCCATTACTCACACTGTCCACAAGGATGGAATAGGTGGTACCATGTCCTCTGTACCTACATTACTCACACTGTCCTCATGGAAGGAATAGGTACTCCCATGCTCCATGTGCCGCCGATACTCACACTGCCCTCAGGGTTGTAATAGGTGGTGCCATGCCCTTGTGCTTCCAACACTCACACTGTCCTCAAGGATGGAATAGGTGATGCCATGTCCCCTGTGCCTCCATTGAACTCAGTGCCCTCAAGGATGGAATAGGCTTTGCCATGCCCCCTGTCCCTTGATTACTCTCACTATCCTCAGGGATGGAATAGGTGGTGCATTGCCCCTTATGGCTTCATTATTCACACTGTCCTCAGGGCTGGAATAGGTAGTGCCTTGTCCCCTGTCCCTACGTTACTCACATTGTCCTCAGGGATAGAAGAGGTGGTGACATGCCCCCTGTGCCTCTATTTCGCACACTGTTCTCCAGGATGGAATAGGTAGTGCCATGCCCCCTGTGCCTTGATTACTCTCACTGTCATCAGGGTTGGAAAAGTTGATGCCATTTCCCCTGTGCCTCCATTACTCACACTGTCCACAGGGATGCAATAGGTGATGGCATGTCCTCTGTGCCTCCATTACTCACAGTTTCCTGAGGGATGGACTAGGTGGTGCCATGCCCCCTGTGCCTTGATTACTCATAGTGTCCTCAGGGATGGAATAGGTGGTGCCATGCCTCCTGTACCTACATTACTCACACTGTCCTCAGGGATGGTATAGGTGGTGCCATGCCCACTGTGCCTTGATTACTCACACTGTCCTCAAGGATAAAATAGGTGGTGCCATGCCCCCTGTGCCTTAATTAGTCAAACTATACTCGGGGATGGAATAGGTGATGCCATGTCCCCTGTCCCTCGATTACTCACACTGTCCTCAGGGATGGAATAGGTGGTGCCATTCCCACTGTGCCTGCATTACTCACACTGTCCTCAGGGATGGAATAGGTGGTACCATGTCCACTGTGCCTTCATTACTCACACTGTCCTCAGGGATGGAATAGGTGGTGGCATGCCCCCTGTGCCTTGATTACTCACACTGTCCTCAGGGATAAAATAGGTGGTGCCATGCCCCCTGTGCCTTGATTAGTCACACTGTCCTCAGGGATGGAATAGGTGATGCCATGTGCCCTGTGCCTTCATTACTCAAACTGTCTTCAGGGATGGAATAGGTGGTGCCATGCCCCTGTGCCTTGATTACTCCCACTGTCCTAAGGGATGAAATAGGTGGTGCCATGCCCTTTGTGCCTCCATCCATCACACAGTCCTCAAGGATGGAACAGGTGATGCCATGTTCCCTGTGCCTTGATTACTAACACTGTCCTCAAGGATGGAATAGGTGGTGCCATGCCCTCTGTGCCTTGATTGCTCACACTGTCCTCATGGATGGAATAGGTGGTGCCATGCCCCATGTGTCTCTATCACTCAAACTGTCTTCAGGGATGGAATAGGTGATATCATGCCCTCTGCGCCTTGATTACTCACACTGTCCTCAGGGATGGAATAAGTGGTGCCATACCCTCTGTGCCTCCATTACTCACACTGTCCTCGGGGATGGAATAAGTGGTACCATGCCCATGTGCCTTGATTACTCTCACTGTCCTAATGGTTGGAATAGGTGATGCCATTTCCCCTGTGCCTCCATTACTCACACTGTCCACAGGGATGCAATAGGTGATGGCATATCCACTGTGCCTCCATTACTCACATTGTCCTGAGGGATGGAATAGGTGGTGCCATGCCCCTTGTGCCTCCATTACTCACACTGTTCTCAGGGATGGAATAGGTGGTGCCATGCCCCCTGAGCCACCATTAATTACACTGTCCTCAGGGATGGAATACGGGATACCATGCCCCCTGTACCTTAATTACTCACACTGTTCTCTGGGATGGAATGGTTGGTGCAATGCCTCCTGTGCCTACATTACGCACACTGTCCTCAGGGATGTTATAGGTGGTGCCATACCCCCTGTGCCTTGATAACTCACGCTGTCCTCAGGGATGGAATAAGTGGTGCCATGCCCCCTGTGCCTCTGTTTCTCACTCTGTCCTCAGGGATGGAATAGGTGGTGGCATGCCCCTGTGCTATGATTACTCATACTGTCCTTAGGGATGAAATAGGTGGTGTCATACCGCCTGTGCCTTCATTACTCACAGTGTACTCATGGATGGAATAGGTGGTGCCATGCCTCCTCTGCCTACATTACTCACACTGTCCTCAGGGATGGTATAGGTGGTGCCATGCCCCCTGTTCCTTGATTACTCACACTGTCCTCAGGGATGAAATAGGTGGTGCCATGCCCCCTGTGCCTCCATTACTCACACAGTCCTCAAGTCCTCAAGGATGGAATAGGTGATGCCATGTCCCCTGTCCCTCCATTACTTACACTGTCCTCAAGAATGGAATAGGTGCTGCCATGCCCACTGTGCCTGCATTACTCACACTGTCTTCAGGGATGGAATAGGTGGTACCATGTCCCCTGTGCCTACATTACTCACTCTGTCCTCAGGGATGGAATAGGTGGTGCCATGCCCCCCATGCCTCTATTTCTCACACTGCTCTCTGGGATAGAAGAGGTGGTGCCATGCCCCTCTGCCTTGATTACTCTCACAGTCCTCAGGGTTGGAACATGTGATGCCATTTTTCCTGTGGCTTAATTACTCACACTGTTCAAAGGGATAAAATTGGTGATGCCATTTCTCCTCTGCCTCCATTACTCACACTGTTCACCTGGATGGAATAGGTAATGCCATGTCCGCTGTGCCTCCCTTACTCACACGGTCCTTAGGGATGGTGCAGTTGGTGCCATCCCTCCTGTGCCTCCATTACTCACACAGTCCTCAAGGATGCAATAAATTATGGCATGTCCACTGTGCCTCTATTACTCACATGGTCCTCAGGGATAGAAAAGGTGGTGCCATGACCTGTGCCTACATTACTCCCACTGCCCTCAGGGATAGAATAGGTGGTGCCATGCCCCCTGTGCCTTGATTACTTACACTGTCTTTAGGGATGGAATAGGTGATGCTATGCCGCCTGTGCCTCTATTTCTCACACTGTTCTCAGGGATGGAATAGGTGATGCCATGTGCCCTGTGCCTCCATTCCTCAAACTGTCCTCAGGGATGGAATAGGTAGTGCCATGCCCCCTGTGCCTTTTTAACTCACACTATCCTCAGGGATGAAATAGGTGGTGTCATGCCCCCTGTGCCTCCATTACTCACACAGTCCTCAAGGGTGGAATAGGTGATACCATGCCCCCTGTGCCTTAATTACTCACACTGTTCTCTGGGATGGAATGGGTGGTGCAATGCCTCCTGTGCCTTGATTACTCACAGTGTCCTCAGGGATGGAATAGGTGGTGCCATGCCCCCTGTGCCTACATTACTCACACTGTCCTGAGGGGTGGTATAGGTGGTGCCATGCCCCCTGTGATTTGATAACTCACACTGTCCTCAGGGATGAAATAGGTGGTGCCATGCCCCCTGGTATCCATTACTCATGCAGTCCTCAGGGATGGAATAGGTGGTGCAATGCCCCATGCTATGATTACTCACACTGTCCTTATGGATGAAATAGGTGGTGCCATGACCCCTGGTGCCTTGATAACTCACAGTGTCCTCATGGATGGAATAGTTGGTGTCATGCCCCCTGTGCCTACATTACTCACACTGTCCTCTGGGATGGAATGGGTGGTGCAATGCCTCCTGTGCCTTGATTACTCACAGTGTCCTCAGGGATGGAATAGGTGCTGCCATGCCCACTGTGCCTGCATTACTCACACTGTCTTCAGGGATGGAATAGGTGATGCTATGTCCCCTGTGCCTTGATTAATCACACTGTCCTCAGAGATGGAATAGGTGGTGCCATGATCCCTGTGCCTTGATTACTCACACTGTCATCAGGGATGGAATAGGTGGTGCCATGCCCCATGTGCCTTGATTCCTCACACTGTCCTCATGGATGGAATAGGTGGTCCCATGCCCCCTGTGCCTTTATCGCTTAAACTGTCTTCAGGGATGGAAAAGGTGATGTCATGCCTGCTGTGCCTTGATTACTCACACTGCCCTCAGAGATGGAATAAGTGGTGCCATACCCTCTGTGCCTCCATTACTCACAATGTCCTCAGGGATGGAATAAGTGGTGCCATGCCCACTGTGCCTTGATTACTCTCACTGTCCTTAGGGTTGGAATACATGATGCCATTTGCCCTGTGCCTCCATTACTCACACTGTCCACAGGGATGCAATAGGTGATGGCATGTCCTCTGTGCCTCCATTACTCACATTGTCCTGAGGGATGGAATAGGTGGTGCCATGCTCCTTGTGCCTCCATTACTCACACTGTCCTCAGGGATGGACTAGGCAATGCCATTTCTCCTGTGCCTTCATTACTCACACAGTTCACATGGATGGAATAGGTAATGCCATGTCCCCTGTGCCTCCATTACTCACACTGTCCACAGGGATGGAGTAGATGGTGCTATGCCTCCTGTGCCTCCATAACTCACACAGCCCTCAAGGATGGAATAGGTGATGGCATGTCCCTTATTCCTCCATTACTCACACGGTCCTCAGGGATAGAAAAGGTGGTGCCATGCCCCCTGTGCCTCCATTACTCACACTGTCCTCAGGGATGGAAAAGGTAGTGCCATGCCCCCTGTGCCTAAATTACTCACAATGTCCTCAGGGATGGTATAGGTGGTGCCATGCCCTAGTCCCTTGATTACTCTCACTGTCCTCAGGGATGGAATAGGTGCTACCATGCCCCTTAAGCCTCCATTACTCACACTGTCCTCAGGGCTGGAATAGGTGGTGCCATGTCCCCTGTGTCTACATTACTCACTTTTTCCTCGGGGGATGGAAAAGGTGGTGCCATGCCCCCCTGTGCCTCCATTACTCACACAGTCCTCAAGGGTGGAATAGGTGATGCCATGACCCTTGTGCCTCCATGACTCACACTGTTCTCAGGGATGGAATAGGTGGTGCCATGCCCCCTGTTCCTCCATAACTCACACTGTCCTCAGGGATGGAATAGGTGATACCATGCCCCCTGTGCCTTAATTACTCACACTGTTCTCTGGGATGGAATGGGTGGTGCAATGCCTCCTGTGCCTTTATTACTCACAGTGTCCTCATGTTTGGAATAGGTGGTGCCATGCCCCCTGTGCCTACATTACTCACACTGTCCTGAGGGGTGGTATAGGTGGTGCCATGCCCCCTGTGCTTTGATAACTCACACTGTCCTCAGGGATGAAATAGGTGGTCCCATGCCCCCTGGTATCCATTACTCATGCAGTCCTCAGGGATGGAATAGGTGGTGCCATGCCCCCTGTGCCTCTATTTCTCACACTGTCCTCAGGGATGGAATAGGTGGTGACATGCCCCCATGCTATGATTACTGATTACTCACTTATGGATTATGGATGGATGGTGCCATGACCCCTGTTCCTTGATAACTCACAGTGTCCTCATGGATGGAATAGGTGGTGCCATGCCCCCTGTGCCTACATTACTCACACTATCCTCAGGGATGGCATAGGTGGTGCCATGCCACATGTGCCTTGATTACTCACACTGTCGTCAGGGATGAAACAGGTGGTGCCAAGTCCCCTGGGCCTCCATTATTCACACAGCTCTCAAGGATAGAATAGGTGATGCCATGTCCCCTGTCCCTCCATTACTCACACTGTCCTCAGGGATGGAATAGGTGCTGCCATGCCCACTGTGCCTGTATTACTCACACTGTCTTCAGGGATGGAATAGGTGATGCTATGTCCCCTGTGCCTTGATTAATCACACTGTCCTCAGAGATGGAATAGGTGGTGCCATGATCCCTGTGCCTTAATTACTCACACTGTCATCAGGGATGGAATAGGTGGTGCCATACCCCATGTGCCTTGATTCCTCACACTGTCCTCATGGATGGAATAGGTGGTGCCATGCCCCCTGTGCCTTTATCGCTTAAACTGTCTTCAGGGATGGAAAAGGTGATGTCATGCCTCCTGTGCCTTGATTACTGACACTGTCCTCGGAGATGGAATAAGTGGTGCCATACCCTCTGTGCCTCCATTACTCACAATGTCCTCAGGGATGGAATAAGTGGTGCCATGCCCACTGTGCCTTGATTAATCTCACTGTCCTCAGGGTTGGAATACAGGATGCCATTTGCCCTGTGCCTCCATTACTCACACTGTCCACAGGGATGCAGTAGGTGAGGGCATGTCCTCTGTGCCTCCATTACTCACATTGTCCTGAGGGATGGAATAGGTGGTGCCATGCTCCTTGTGCCTCTATTACTCACACTGTCCTCAGGGATGGACTAGGCAATGCCATTTCTCCTGTGCCTCCATTACTCACACTGTCCACAGGGATGGAGTAGATGGTGCTATGCCTCCTGTGCCTCCATAACTCACACAGCCCTCAAGGATGGAATAGATGATGGCATGTCCCTTATTCCTCCATTACTCACACGGTCCTCAGGGATAGAAAAGGTTTTTCCATGCCCCCTGTGCCTCCATTACTCACACTGTCCTCAGGGATGGAAAAGGTAGTGCCATGCCCCCTGTGCCTAAATTACTCACAATGTCCTGAGGGATGGTATAGGTGGTGCCATGCCCTAGTCCCTTGATTACTCTCACTGTCCTCAGGGATGGAATAGGTGCTACCATGCCCCTTAAGTCTCCATTACTCACACTGTCCTCAGGGCTGGAATAGGTGGTGCCATATCCCCTGTCTACATTACTCACTTTTTCCTCGAGGATGGAAAAGGTGGTGCCATGCCCTCCTGTGCCTCTATTTCTCACACTATTCTGTGGAATAGAAGAGGTGATGCCATGCCCCTCTGCCTTGATTACTTTCACAGTCCTCAGGGCTGGAATATGTGATGCCATTTTTCCTGTGCCTCAATTAGTCACACTGTTCACAGGGATGGAACTGGTGATGCCATTTCTCCTGTGCCTCCATTACTCACACTGTCCTCAGAGATGGAGTAGATGGTGCTATGCCTCCTGTACCTCCATAGGTATACTATGTCCCCGGTGCTATGTCCCCTGTGCCTTGATTAATCACACTGTCCTCAGAGATGGAATAGGTGGTGCCATGCTCCCTGTGCCTTGATTACTCACAAAGTCATCAGGGATGGAATAGGTGGTGCCATGCACTCTGTGCCTTGATTAATCACACTGTCCTCATGGATGGAATAGGTGGTGCCATGCCCCCTGTGCCTCTATCGCTTAAACTGTCTTCAGGGATTGAAAAGGTGATGTCATGCCTTCTGTGCCTTGGTTACTCACACTGTCCTCAGGAATGGAATAAGTGGTGCCATACCCTCTGTGCCTCCATTACTCACTTTGTCCTCAGGGATGGAATAAGTGGTGCCATGCCACCTGTGCCTTGATTACTCTCACTGTCCTCAGGGTTGGAATACGTGATGCCATTTCCCCTGTGCCTCCATTACTCACACTGTCCACAGGGATGCAATAGGTGATGACATGTCCTCTGTGCCTCCATTACTCACATTTTCCGGAGGGATGGACTAGGTGGTGCCATGCCCCTTGTGCCTCCATTAATCACACTGTCCTCAGGGATGGAATAGGCAATGCCATTTCTCCTATGCCTTCATTACTCACACTGTTCACATGGACGGAATAGGTAATGCCTTGTTCCCTGTGCCTCCATTACTCACACTGTCCACAGGGATGGCGTAGATGGTGCTATGCCTCCTGTGCCTCCATAACTGACACAGCCCTCAAGGATGGAATAGGTGATGGCATGTCCCTTGTTCCTCCATTACTCACACAGTCCTCAGGGATAGAAAATGTGGTGCCATGCCCTCTGTGCCTCCATTACTCACACTGTCCTCAGGGATGGAAAAGGTAGGGTAATGCCCCCTGTGCCTAAATTACTCACAATGTCCTCAGGGATGGTATAGGTGGTGCCATGCCCTAGTCCCTTGATTACTCTCACTGTCCTCAGGGATGGAATAGGTGCTACCATGCGCCTTAAGCCTCCATTACTCACACTGTCCTCAGGGCTGGAATAGGTGGTGCCATGTCCCCTGTGTCTACATTACTCACTTTTTCCTCAGGGATGGAAAAGGTGGTGCCATGCCCCCCTGTGCCTCTATTTCTCACACTGTTCTCTGGGATGGAAGAGGTGGTGCCATGCCCCTCTGCCTTGATTACTCTCACAGTCCTCAGGGTTGGAATATGTGATGCCATTTGTCCTGTGCCTCAATTAGTCACACTGTTCGCAGGGGTGGAATTGGTGATGCCATTTCTCCTGTGCCTCCATTACTCACACTGTCCTCAGGGATGGAGTAGTTGGTGCCATCCCTCCTGTGCCTCCATTACTCACACAGTCATCAAGGATGGAATAAATGATGACATGCCCACTGTGCCTCTATTACTCACATGGTCCTCAGGGATGGAAAAGGTGATGCCATACCCCCTGTGCCTTGATTACTAACAATGTCCTCAAGGATGGAATAGGTGGTGCCATGCCCCCTGTGCCTTGATTCCTAACACTGTCCTTAAGGATGGAAGAGGTGGTGCCATGGCCCCTGTGCCTTGATTGCTCACACGGTCCTCACGGATGGAATAGATGGTGCCATGCCCACTGTGCCTTGATTACTCACACTATCTTTGGGGTGGAATAAGTGGTGCCATACCCTCTGTGCCTTAATTACTCTCACTCTTCTCAGGGTTGGATTATGTGATGCCATTTCCCCTGTGCCTCCATTACTCACACTGTCCACAGGGATGGAATAGGTAATGCCATGTCCACTGTGCCTCCATTACTCACACTGTCCTCAGGGATGGAGTAGTTGGTGCCATCCTTCCTATGCCTCCATTACTCACACAGTCCTCAAGGATGGAATAAATGATGACATGTCCACTGTGCGTCTGTTACTCACATGGTCCTCGGGGATGGAAAAGGTGGTGCCATGCCCCCTGTGCCTACATTACTCCCACTGCCTTCAGGGATGAAATAGGTGGTGCCATGCTCTTTGTGCCTCCATTCATCACACAGTCCTCAAGGATGGAATAGGTGATGCCATGTCCCCTGTGCCTCCATTATTCACACAGTCCTCAGGGATGGAATAGGTGGTGCCATGCCCACAGTGCCTGCATTACTGACACTGTCCTCAGGGATGGAATAGTTGGTGCCAAGCCACATGTGCCTCCATTACTCACACTGTCTTCAAGGATGGAAGAGATGATGCCATGACCCCTGTACCTTGATTACTCACACTCTCCTCAGAGAAGGAATAGGTGGTGCCATGCCCCCTGTGCCTTGATTACTCACACTGTCCTCAGGGATGGAATAGGTGGTGCCATGCCCCCTGTGCCTCTATTTCTCACACTGTCCTCAGGGATGGAATATGTGATGCCATGTTCCTTGTGCCTCCATTACTCACACTGTCCTCAGGGATGGAATATGTTGCACCATGCCCCCTGTGCCTCTATTTCTCACACTGTTCTCTGGGATAGAATAGGTGTTGCCATGACCCATGTGCCTTGATTATTCTCACTGTCCTCCATATTGGAATAGGTGATGCTATTTCCCCTGTGCCTCCGTTACTCACACTGTCCACAGGGATGGAATAGGTGATGCCATGTCCCCTGTACCTCCATTACTCACACTGTCCTCAAGGATGGAATAGGTAGTGCCATTTCCCTTACGTCTCCATTACTCATACTGTCCTCATGGATGGAGAAGGTGATGCCATTTCTCCTGTGCCTCCATTATTCACACTGTTCACATGGATGGAATATGTAATGCCATGTCCCCTGTGCCTTCATTACTCATTCTCTCCTCAGGGATGGAGTAGTTGGTGCCATGCCTCCTGTGCCTCCATTACTCACATTGTCCTCAAGGATGGAATAAGTGCTGGCATGACCTCTGTGCCTACAGTACTCTCACAGTCTTCTGGGATGGAAAAGGTGGTACCATGCCCCCTGTGCCTACATTGCTCACATTGTCTTCAGAGATGGAATAGGTGATGCCATGCCCCTGTCGCTCTATTATTCACACTCTCCTCAGGGATTGAATAGGTGGTGCCATATCCCTAGTGTCTTGATTAATGACACGGTTCACGGGGATGGAATAGGTGATTCCATGTCCCCTGTACCTCCATTACTCACACTGTCCTCATGGATAGAGTAGGTGATGGCATACCCCCTGTGGCCTGATTACTCACGCTGTCCTCAGGGCTTGAATAGGTGGTGCCATTTCCCGTGCCTCTATTTCTTACACTGTCCACAGGGATGGGAATAGGTGATGCCATGTCCCTTGTGCCTCCATTACTCACACTGTCCTCAAGGATGAAATAGGTGGTACCATGTCCCCTGTGCCAACATTACTCACGCTGTCCTCATGGATGGAGTAGGCACTCCCACACCCCCTGTGCCTCTGATAATCATACTCTCCTCAGGGATGTAATAGGTGGTGCCATGCCCCTGTGCCTCCAATACTCACACTGTCCTCAAGGATGGAACAGGTGATGCCATGTCCCCTGTGCCTCCATTACACACATTGTCTTCGGGGATGGAATAGGTATTGCCATACCCCCTGTCCCTTGATTATTCTCGCTGTCCTCAGGGATGGAACAGCTGGCGCCATTCCCCTTATGCCTTCATTACTGACATTGTCCTCAGGGCTGGAATATATGGTGTCATGTCCCCTGTGCCTACATTACTCACACTGTCCTCAGGGATAGAATAGTTGGTGCCATACCCCCCTATGTCTCCATTACTCACACAGTCCTCAAGGATGGAATAGGTGATGCCATGTTCCTTGTGCCTCTATTACTCACACTGTCCTCAGGGATGGAATATGTTGTGCCATGCCCCCTGTGCCTCTATTTTGAACACTGTTCTCTAGGATGGAATAGGTGGTGCCATGCCCCCTGTACCTTGATTACTCTCACTGTCCTCAGGGTTGGAAAATGTGCTGCCATTTCCCCCCATGCCTCTATTACCCACACTGTCCACAGGGATATAATAGGTGGTGCCATGCCCCCTGTGCCTCCATTACTCACACTGCCCTCAGGGGTGGAATAGTTTGTGCCATTTCACCTGTGCATCCATTACTCACACTGTTCACATGGATGGAATAGGTAATGCCATGTCCACTGTGCCTCCATTTCTCACACTTTCCTCAGGGATGGAGTAGTTGGTGCCATGCCTCTTCTGCATTTACTACTCACACAGTCCTCAAGAGTGGAATAAGTGATGTCATGTCCTCTGTGCCTCCATTATTCACACTGTCCTCTGGGATGGAAAAGGTGGTGTCCTGCCCCCTGTGCCTACATTACTCACACTATCCTCAGGGATAGAATAGTTGGTGCCAAACCACCTGTGCCTCCATTACTCACACTGTCTTCAGGGATGGAATAGATGATGCCATAACCCCTGTACCTTGATTACTCACACTCTCCTCAGAGAAGGAATAGGTGGTGCCATGCCCCCTGTGCCTTGATTACTCACACTGTCCTCAGGGATGGAATAGGTGGTGTCATGCCCCCTGTGCCTCTATTCCTTACACTGTCCTTGGAGATGGAGTAGGTGGTCCCATTCCCCCTGTGCCTCTATTTCTCACAGTCTACTCAGGGAAAGAATACGTGATGTCATGTGCCCTGTGCCTCCATTACTCAAACTGTCCTCAGGGATGGAATTGGTGGTGCCATGCCCCCTGTGTCTTCATTACTCACACAGTCCTCAAGGATGGAATAGGTGATGGCATGTCCCCTGTGCCTCCATTACTCACACAATCGAAAGGGATGGAAATGGTGGTGCTATGTCCCCTGTGCCTACATTACTCACACTGTCCTCAGGGATGGAATAGGTGGTGCCATGCCCCCCTTGCCTCCATTACTCATACTGTCCTCAGGGTTGGAATAGGTGATGCCATTTCTCCTGTGCCTCCATTTTTCACACTGTTCACATGGATGGAATAAGTAATGCCATGTCCCCTGTGCCTCCACTGCACACACTGTCCTCAGGGATGGAGTAGTTGGCACCATGCTTCATGTGCATCCATTACTCACACAGTCCTCAAGGATGAAATAGGTGATGGCATGTCCCCTGTGCCTCCATTACTCACATGGTCCTCAGGGATGGAAAAGGTGGTGCCATGCTCCCTGTGCCTACATTACTCGCACTGTCCTCAGGGATGGAATATGTGGTGCCATACCCACTGTGTCTCCATTACTCACACAGTCCTCATGGATGGAATAGGTGGTGCCATGCCCACTGTGTCTCCATTACTCACACAGTCCTCATGGATGGAATAGGTGGTGCCATGTACTCTGTGCCTCCATTACTCACACTTTCCTCATTGATGGAATAGGTGCTGCCATGCCCCCTGTGCATCTGATACTCACACTGTCCTCAGGGATGGAATAGGCAATGCCATGTCCCTTGTACCTCCATTACTCACACTGCCCTCGGGGATGGAATAGGTGGTGCCATGCCCTCTGTGCCTTGATTACTCTCACTGTCCTCAGGGATGAAATAGGTGCTGCCATGCCCCTTATGCCTCCATTACTCACATTGTCCTCAGGGCTGGAAAAGGTGGTGCCATGTCCCCTGTGCCTACATTACTCACACTGTTCACTGGGATGGAATTGGTGATGTCATTTCTCCTGTCCCTCCATTACTCACAATGTTCACATGGATGGAATAGGTAATGCCATGTCCACTGTCCCTCCATTACTCACACTGTCCTCAGGGATGGAATAGGTGATAGGATGTCCACTGTGCCTCCACTACTCACACGGTCCTCAGGGATGGAAAAGGTGGTGTGATGCCTCCTGTGCCTCCATTACTTACACAATCCTCAAGGATGGAATAGGTGATAGCATGTCCACTGTGCCTCCATTACTCACACAGTCCTCAGGGATGGAAAAGGTGGTGCCATGCCCATTGTGCCTACATTACTCCCACTGCCCTCAGGAATGGAATAGGTGGTGCTATGCCCCCTGTGCCTTGATTACTCACACTGTCTTTAGGGATTGAATAGGTGATGTGATGCCCTCTGTGCTTCTATTTCTCTTACTGTCCTCAGGGATGGAATAGGTGATGCCATGTGCCCTGTGCCTCCATTACTCAAACTGTCCTCAGGGATGGAATAGGTGGTGCCATGTCCCCTGTGCCTTTTTAACTCACACTGTCCTTAGGGATGAAATAGGTGGTGCCATGCGCCCTCTGCCTCCATTACTCACACAGTCCTCAAGGTTGGAATAGGTGATGTCATGTTCATAGGTAGGTACTAGGCTATTAGCCCTAGGGCCTATACAAGCCGAGCCAAAAAGGTACCCTGGCTTTCGCCACCCAATAAAATTATTTTCTTGTGCCCCTGTCAAGCAGAACCACATAAGTGATCCCCAGGGTGAATTTCCTATTATCCATCCAATCATCAAGATTTTTCTTGAAGAGTGCTAATGAGGAGCTCTGTTTGACATAGATAGGTAGTCTGTTCCAGAGTATGGGAAGTCTCTGGGACAGGAATCTATCCCTCCAGCATGTTCTGTTTATTGTGGTGACAAGGTTTAGGTCCCTAGAGCGTGTATCTCAGAGGGATTGGGATTTCTTTAAGTGGAGCATGTCCAAAAGCTCTGGGTTTGACATAACTTTGTATGTTAGGCAGAGATCACCTCTGAGTAGGCGATATGTGACGGAGTAAAGCTGGAGTTTTTTGAGACGGTCTGCATATGGCATCTGTTTGAGGCCAGTAATCCTCTTTGTGAGGTATTTTTTCGGCCTTTCCAGTTGTTGTAGATGTATTGTGAGGTACATACCATAAGGGGCATTGTACTCTATAATGGGTCTAATGAGTGATGAGTAGAGTGGAACAATGACCTCTTTTTTTCTGGATGAGAAACCTTTTGTGATGAGGTGTGTCACATAGAAGCTTTTCCTGACCACTGTGGTGATGCGATTATCAAAGGAGAGACTACTGTCCACCTGTGTCCCAAGGTCTCTTATCACACTTTCGGTGTTAAGTAGACTACCGCCTATGTGGTAGTTCATGGGTACAGAGTTTTTACCAGAGGGGATGACAATGCACTTTTTGGCACTGAGCTTGAGACCATGTCTTTGACACCGGGCATCTGTCTCAGTGAGGCCCTTTTGTAGGATGTCCATATTGTTAGGAGTTTCAATTATGGCTCCTAGTTTGCAGTCATCTGCAAATTTAGTTAAACAAAGACCTTCTGTGTTAGCCTGTGCTTCAGAGAAGTAGATACCAAACAGGAGAGGACCCAGGACTGAACCCTGTGGTACTCCACTTGTCACTGGTCTGAAGTCTGATTTGGAGTCTGCTATTTTCACAGTGTGGGTTCTGTCAGTAAGCCAGTTGGCAACCCATCTTGTGACATAGGGATTTATACCTAGTTTAGTGAGTTTATCTATAATTCCAGAGTGGGAGATGGTGTTGAACGCCTTGGCGAGATCTAGATAGGCTGTGTGAACCACCTTACCCTCATCTATGGCTTTGGTGACTACTTCAAAGAAGTCTATCAGGTTTAGGAGACATGATTTGCCTTTTACAAACCAAACTGTGTGGGGTCCAGAGTTTGGAGATCTCTAATGTCTTTGCTTATGATTTCCATGATGATACGTTCCATGGCCTTGCAGACCAGGCTCGTCAGGCTAATGGGGCAGTAGTTCCTGGGGTTTGTTGTGCCCCCCCCCTTTGTGCAGTGGATAACTGTCGCGGTGCACCATTCAATGGGCACAAAGCCTGAGGTGGGGCTATGATTGAACATGGTACTTAGGTGGGGTGCCAGTTCATTCTGTAGTTCATGTAGAAGGCAGCCTGTTATGTTGTCAGGTCCCATGGATGCTGTGTTCTTGGCTTTGGAGAGTGAGGTTTTTACCTGTGCAGCCATGATTACAGGAACTTTGCATTCTTCCAGTATAAAGATGGGCCCTTTAGGGGGTGAGAGGGGGGTAAAGTTAGCACTGAACCTATCTGCCAGGATGTTGGCTATATCAGTTGGTTCTGTATATTTAGTGTCATTGTGCTGTAACTCAAAGCAGATCTGAGTGTTGCCATTGAGATTCTTGACATAGCTGTAGAATGCTTTGTGGTTGCCTTTAGAATCAGTGCAATTTTGTTTTCATAACTAGCTTTGGAGGATTTTATGAGGGATCTCAGCTTCTTACTGAGGCTGACCAGGGAGTTCCTCCAATCGTGGGATTTTACTCTTTTTTTGCAACAGTTTCTTTCTTCTGTTGTAGAGTTTGTTTATGACAGAGGACCACCAGATTGGCTTCCTTTTTTGGAGGATAGAATCCTGGTTCTGTTAGGGATAGCACGATCCATGCACTCGTGTAAGTGCTTATAAAGTGCCTTTGTGTAGGATTCAGCAGTCGTACCTCTATTGTCAATCTGCATGGGTGTCGTGAAGTTTGCCACTTCTGTCTTAAGAAGCGTGAAGTTGGCTTTGGAGAAATTTTTTACGGTTGTTTTCCTAATGGGGGGTGGGAGCGGGATGTGGATGTCTAGGGTGATTAGCTTGTGGTCGGATCTGACCAATGAGGAGCTGACCTCTGGTGTGGAGCAACTGTCACCCATGTTGGTGATGACGTGGTCCAGGATATTGCTGCCCCTGGTGAGGGTGTGGATAAGTTGATCCAAGGTGTTGGAATTGATGATTTCCAGAAAACGTTGAGCAAATGAGTTGTTACATGAGTAGTTTTCCCAGTTAATGGTAGGGTAGTTGAAATCACCCATTATTAGAGTGTTGGGTTGTAACTTAATATTTTCCAGTGTATCAAGAAAAGAGAAGTGGGAATCCTGGGGTATGGTGGGGGGTCTGTAGCAAGCTGCAATCTGGATTGCAGTTTTGCCCAGAGTTAGTTGAATTTAGATAATCTCGGATGCATTTTGCTGAGCAACTAGCTTGGAGGTGTGGATATCCTTAATGAATATGGGCACGCCTCCACCTTTAGAGTTTCGGTCCGGGTTTGTTGGCTGAAAGGTGTGGTATGAATTACAGCCTGGTAATGAAGGGGTGCTCTCTGGAGCTTTGAACCAGGTCTCTGTCACTGCACAGATGTCAATGTTCTCCATTTTAAGGAGTGCCTCGAGTGATGCATTTTGAGGTTTAGACTTCTAGCATTGAGTAGCATTACCCTCAGATTTTGCTTGCTTGTACCTGTTATGGTGGTGAATTTGTCATTTGAACCTTGCCTAAAAAAGGCACTATAGTGCTGGCAAGAGCCTTTGCCAGTATCCGGAATCCCAAGGGCGACAGCTGCAGGCCATCTCTGGCAAAGCAGCGTGGTCTGTCGATCATGTCATCCCAGACAGACAAATACTGGATTCCCTTAGAATGACACCAGAAGCTTAGCCAATTGTTAAAGTCAATCATTTTGTCCTTGTACTGTGGTATCATTCTGGGTGATGGCAGGATGCTACTCAGGGCTAGAGTCATACCTGCCTGGGCTACAAGATCGGAGAGCTCCTCAATGTCTCTTTTCATGTAGTCCAGGGAGGTACGTCTCAGGTCATTCACACCAACATGGACAATGACAGAGTCATATTTGTACTTGTTGTGGAGTGACCTGAGTGCGTGCATTATGTGGCGGATCCTGGCACCTGACAGGCAGCTGACAGTAACTTTTTCCTTGTTTAGCCTGATGAGGGGAACATCAGTGTGCCTGACTATAGAGTCACCTATGACTAGAGTGTTGGGTACGTTATGCCTTATGGGCTGTAGTTGAGTAGCACACTGAGTATGTGGGCTATATGTCATTTGGGTTGCATTGGGGGGTGGAGGTTGCTTGCATTTCTGCTTTGGAGGTCTCTGTTGTTTGGGCAGATTTGTACTGAGAGCCTCCGCAAATGTAGGTGTGTGTTTTGTGCCTCTGTGTGTGTGTGTTGGTGGTGTAGGTTTTGAGGGACTATGTGATGAGTGTGGTGTGGTGCAAGTGTTTACCTTCTCCTCTTGACTGTCTAGGCCAGTCTTTGGTGAAGAGAGCTTTGCTTCCAGTTCGGCTATATAAGTGCATCTCTCACAGGTCATAGTGTCGGGTGGTAGGAGGAGAGGGTTGTCTGTGTACATGAGGCAATTGCTGCATTGTCCCAAGATGCCCAGATTCATCAGGTAGACAGGAGAAAACACCAGGAGATGACCTTTAGACATGCCTGAATAGGTGCTTATTTATTACGTACTAAAAACTGTTTTCCTCTAGACAAGTGAGGAAAGTTGAGTGCTGTAGTAATTTGTAACTTATTTAGTGCTTACAATGAGTTCTGAACAAGTGCTGAGCTCAAAGAAACAGATTTGAGTGCTAAAACTAAAAAGCTGGCTAGTTGCAAGGGAAATTTTGAAGAACACACTTTATGGCGCCAGGAATAGTTTAACCCCAGTTAAGTGGGGGGGGGGGGGCTTAGGAGCTCACAAACAGTCCTGGACACAGCAAATCTGTATCTGGACAAGACCTGCCACAGGAAAGGGGGGAAGCAAGCTTAGAATTTTTTTTTTTCCAGTAAAGTGTAAATGGAGAAAGCTAGAACAGAACTTAATTCAACATTAAGAATCTGAGTGGGTTGGCCTTCACAAATGTTCTCTATTAGACTGAGTGAATTAATGACACTAGACTGGGAGGAGTGTCACAGATCAAATATACAGTATGGGTGGGCAACTGCAAAGCCACCAAGTAAACAGATCAAGGAGCATACTCTAGAGAATGCATTTAACTGTAAACAGACAATTATCAAAAATGCACAGAAAAGCTCGGATAGAGCACTCACAAACAGAAAATACAACTCTCAGTATGAAAAAGCAGTTTACAGTTAAGTAATGTTAAAACAGTATAAAAGAGTACATAAATGCAGTGAAACAATATAAAAAGCTTTATAGCAGTGCAAAATGTAGTAGATCAACTGTATAGCACATGTATAAGTGTTTCAGAAGTACAGCTCAGTGAAATAAGTGTAAGAAATAACTTATCCTGCTCTTTGAATCTTAAGGAATTTCCACTTATGCAATGCAATCCAGAGCCCGAGCAATACAAGCAGAACCTTTATAAGACACAGGGTTTATATAGCAGTAAGAATGGAAGAGTTGGAAGATCAGATTACTACTCAGCCCCTGCTATTACCCAATCACCCGTGCTACAGAAGGTCAGAAAGCCTTGTTACTCTCAATAATAATGAAGACAATCAGCAGAAAATGGCTGCCAGAAACACAGGAAACTCAAACAAAACTACCAGCCTAGAAAACAGGCCTCTATCAAGATTATGCCGCCTGAGCAGAACACAGAAACCTCATTTTAAAAGCATAGAAAGAACACCCACAAAGAGAAAATACAAGTCTCAGTATGAAAAAGCAGTTTACAATTTAGTAATTAAATAAAAAATGCAATTATAGTAATACACACTATTACAGTTCCTAGCTGTAGCCACTAAATGACAGTTTTAAACAGATAATGGAGCAGACTTTAGAGAATGTTTTTAACTGTAAATAGACAATTATCACAAATGCACAGAAAAGCTTGGATAGAGCACTCACAAACAGAAAATGCAACTCTCAGTATGAAAAAGCAGTTTACAATTTAGTAATTAAATAAAAAATGCAATTATAGTAATACACACTATTACAGTTCCTAGCTGTAGCCACTAAATGACAGTTTTAAACAGATAATGGAGCAGACTTTAGAGAATGTTTTTAACTGTAAATAGACAATTATCACAAATGCACAGAAAAGCTTGGATAGAGCACTCACAAACAGAAAATGCAACTCTCAGTATGAAAAAGCAGTTTACAGTTAAGTAATGTTAAAACAGTATAAAACAATACATAAATGCAGTGAAACAATAAAAAAAAGCTTTATAACAGTGCAAAATGTAGTAGATCAACTGTATAGCACAATTATAAGCGTTTCAGAAGTGCAGTTCAGTGAAATAAGTGTAAAAAATAACTTATCCTGCTCTTGGAATCTTAAGGAATTTCCACTTATGCAATGCAATCCAGAGCCTGAGCAATACAAGCACCATGTGCCTCCATTACTCACACTGTTCTCAGGGATGGAATAGGTGGTGCCATGCCCCCTGTGCCTCCATTACTTACAGTGTCCTCAGGGATGGAATAGGTGATACCATGCCCCCTGTGCCTTGATTACTCACACTGTTCTCTGGGGTGGAATAGGTGGTGCCATGCCCCTTGTGCTTTGATTACTCACAGTGTCCTCAGGGATGAAAAAGGTGGTGCCATTCCTCCTGTGTCTCTATTACTCACGCAGTCCTCAAGGATGGAATAGGTGATGCCATGTCCCCTCTGTCTCCATTACTCACACTGTTCTCAGGGCTGGAATAGGTGGTGCGGTGTCCCCTGTGCCTACATTACTCACACTGTCCTCAGGGATGGAATAGGTGGTGCCATGCCCACCATGCCTCTATTTCTCACACTGCTCTCTGGGATAGAAGAGGTGGTGCCATGCCCCTCTGCCTTGATTACTCTCACAGTCCTCAGGGATGGAATAGGTGGTGCCATGCCCCCTGTGCCTTTATTTCTCACACTGTCCACAGGGATGGAACAGGTGATGCCATGTCTCATGTGCTTCCATTACTCACACTGTCCTCATGGATGGAATAGGTGGTGCCATGTCCCCTGTGCCTCCGTTACTCACACTCTCCTCATGGATGGAATAGGTGCTGCCATGAACCCTGTGCCTCCAATACTCACATTGCCCTCAGTGATGGAATAAGCGATGCCATGTCCCCTGTGCCTCCATTACTCACACTGCCCTTGGGGATGGAAAAGTTGGTGCCATGCTCCCTGTGCCTTGATTACTCTCACTGTCCTCAGGGATGGAATAGGTGCTACCATGCCCCTAATGCCACCATTACACACACTGTCCTCAGGGCTGGAAGAGGTGGTGCCATGTCCCCTGTGCCTAGGTTACTCACACTATCCTCAGGGATGGAATAGGTGATGGCATGTCCACTGTGCCTCCATTACTCACATGGTCATCAGGGATGGAAAAGGTGGTGCCATGCCCCCTGCGCCTACATTACTCCCACTGCTCTCAGGGATGGAATAGGAGGTGCCATGCCCCCTGTGCCTTAATTATTCACACTGTCGTTAAGGATGGAATAGGTGATGCCATGCCTCCTGTGCCTTGATTTCTCACACTGTCCTCAGGGATAGAGTAGGTGATGCCATGTGCCCTGTGCCTCCATTACTCAAACTGTCCTCAGGGACAGAATAAGATGTGCCATGCCCCCTGTGCCTTTTTAACTCACACTGTCCTCAGGGATGAAATATGTGGTGCCATGACCCCTGTGCCACCATTACTCACACTGTCCTCAAGGATGGAACAGGTGATGCCATGCCGCCTGTGCCTTGATTACTCACACTGTTCTCTGGGATGGAATAGGTGGTGCCATGCCCACTGTGCCTTGATTACTCGCAGTGTCCTCAAGGATGGAACAGGTGGTGCCATGCCCCCTGTGTCTACATTACTCACACTGTCCTCAGGGATGGTATAGGTGGTGCCATGACCCCTGTGCCTTGATTACTCACACTGTCCTCAGGGATAAAATAGGTGGTGCCATTTCCCCTGTGTCTCCATTACTCATGCAGTCCTCAAGTTTGGAATAGGTGATGCCATGTCCACTCTGCCTCCATTACTCACACTGTCCTCAGGGCTGGAATAGGTGGTGCCATGCCCACTGTGCCTTGATTACTCGCAGTGTCCTCGGGGATGGAATAGGTGGTGCCATGCCCCCTGTGCCTACATTACTCACACTGTCCTCAGGGATGGTATAGGTGGTGCCTTGACCCCCGTGCCTTGATTACTCACACTGTCCTCATGGATGAAATAGGTGGTGCCATTCCCCCTGTGTCTCCATTACTCATGCAGTCCTCAAGTTTGGAATAGGTGATGCCATGTCCCCTCTGCCTCCATTACTCACACTGTCCTCAGGGCTGGAATAGGTGGTGCTATGTCCCCTGTGCCTACATTACTCATACTGTCCTCAGGGATGGAATAGATGGTGCCATGCCCACTGTGCCTTTATTTCTCTCACTGTCCACAGGGATGGAATAGGTGATGTCATGTCCCCTGTGCTTCCATTACTCACACTGTCTGCATGGATGGAATAGGTGGTGCCATGTCCCCTGTGCATCCATTACTCATACTCTCCTCATGGATGGAATAGGTGCTGCCATGCCCCCTGTGCCTCCAATAATCACACTGTCCTCAGTGATGGAACAGGCAATGCCATGTCCCCTGTGCCTCCATTACTCACACTGCCCTCGGGGATGGAGTAGTTGGTACCATGCCTCCTGTGCCTCCATTACTCACACAGTCCTCAAGGATGGAATAGGTGATGGCATGTCCACTGTGCCTCCATTACTCACACTCTCCTCATTGATGGAATAGGTGCTGCCATGCCCCCTGTGCCTCTGATACTCACACTGTCCTCAGGGATGGAATAGGCAATGCCATGTCCTTTGTGCCTCCATTACTCACACTACCCTCAGGGATGGAATAGGTGGTGCCATGCCCCCTGTGCCTTGATTACTCTCACTGTCCTCAGGGTTGGAATAGGTGCTACCATGCCCCTTATGCCTCCTTTACTCACATTGTCCTCAGGACTGGAATAGGTGGTGCCATGTCCCCTGTGCCTACATTACTCACACTGTCCTCAGTGATGGAAGAGGTGATGGCATTTTCCTGTGCCTCCATTACTCACACTGTTCACAGGGATGGAATTGGTGATGCCATTTCTCCTGTCTCTCCATTACTCACACTGTCCTCGGGGATGGAGTAGTTGGTACCATGCCTCCTGTGCCTCCATTACTCACACAGTCCTCAAGGATGGAATAGGTGATGGCATGTCCACTGTGCCTCCATTACTCACACTCTCCTCATTGATGGAATAGGTGCTGCCATGCCCTCTGTGCCTCTGATACTCACACTGTCCTCAGGGATGGAATAGGCAATGCCATGTCCCTTGTGCCTCCATTACTCACACTGCCCTCGGAGATGGAATAGGTGGTGCCATGCCTCCTGTGCATTGATTACACTCACTGTCCTCATGGATATAATAGGTGCTGCCATGCCCCTTATGCCTCCATTACTCACATTGTCCTCAGGGCTGGAAAAGGTGGTGCCATGTCCCCTGTGTCTACATTACTCACACTGATCTCAGGGATGGAATACGTGATGCCATTTTTCCTGTGCCTCTATTACTTGCACTGTTCACAGTGATGGAATTGATGATGCCATTTCTCCTGTCCCTCCATTACTCACACTGATCACATGGATGAAATAGGTAATGCCATGTCCACTGTCCCTCCATTACTCACACTGTCCTCAGGGATGGAATAGGTGATAGCATGTCCACTGTGCCTCCATTACTCACATGGTCCTCAGGGATGGAAAAGATGGTGCCATGCCTCCTGTGCCTCCATTACTCGCACAATCCACAAGGATGGAATAGGTGATAGCATGTCTATTGTGCCTCCATTACTTGCATGGTCCTCAGGGACGGAAAAGGTGATGCCATGCCCCCTGTGCCTACATTACTCCCACTGCCCTCAGGAATGGAATAGGTGGTGCCATGCCCCCTGTGCCTTGAGTACTCACACCGTCTTTAGGGATGGAATAGGTGATGCCATGCCCCCTGTGCTTCTATTTCTCACACTGTCCTCAGGGATGGAATAGGTGATGCCATGTGCCCAGTGCCTCCATTACTCAAACTGTCCTCATGGATGGAATAGGTGGTGCCATGTCCCCTGTGACTTTTTAACTCGCACTGTCCTCAGGGATGAAATAGGTGGTGCCATGCCCCCTGTGCCTCTATTACTCACACAGTCATCAAGGTTGGAATAGGTGATGCCATGTCCCCTGTGCCTCCGTTACACACACTGCTCTCAGGGATGGAATAGGTGGTGCCATGCCCCCTGTGCCTCTATTTCTCATACTGTCCTCAGAGATGGAATAGGTGATGCCATGTCCCCTGTGCCTCCATTACTCACACTGTTCTCAGGGATGGAATAGGTCGTGCCATGCCCCCTGTGCCTCCATTACTCACACTGTCCTCAGGGATGGAATAGGTGATACCATGCCCCCTGTGCCTTGATTACTCACACTGCTCTCTGGGGTGGAATAGATGATGCCATGCCCCTTGTGCCTTGATTACTCACAGTGTCCTCAGGGATGAAATAGGTGGTGCCATTCCACCTGTGTCTCCATTACTCATGCAGTCCTCAAGTATGGAATAGGTGATGCCATCTCCACTCTGCCTCCATTACTCACACTGTCCTCAGGGCTGGAATAGGTGGTGCTATGTCCCCTGTGTCTACATTACTCACAATGTCCTCAGGGATGGAATAGGTGGTGCCATGCCCCCTGTGCCTTTATTTCTCCCCCCTGTGCCTTTATTTCTCACACTGTCCACAGGGATGGAACAGGTGATTCCATGTCCCATGTGCTTCCATTACTCACACTGTCCTCATAGATGGAATAGGTGGTGCCATGTCCCCTGTGCCTCCATTACTCACACTCTCCTCATGGATGGAATAGGTGCTGCCATGCCCCCTGTGCCTCCAATACTCACACTGTCCTCAGTGATGGAATAGGCGATGCCATATCCCCTGTGCCTCCATTACTCACACTGCCCTCAGGGATGGAATAGGTGGTGCCATGCCCCCTGTGCCTTGATTACTTTTACTGTCCTCAGGGATGTATTAGGTGCTACCATGCCCCTTATGCCTCCATTACTCACAATGTCCTCAGGGCTGGAAGAGGTGGTGCCATGTCCCCAGTGCCTACATTACTCACACTGTCCTCAGGGATGGAATAGGTGATGGCATGTCCACTGTGCCTTCGTTACTCACATGGTCCTCAGGGATGGAAAAGGTGGTGCCATGCCCCCTGTGCCTACATTACTCCCACTGCCCTCAGGGATGGAATAGGAGGTACCATGCTCCCTGTGCCTTTTTTACTCACACTGTCTTTAAGGATGGAATAGGTGATGCCATGCCTCCTGTCCCTCTATTTCTCACACTGTCCTCAGGGATGGAGTAGGTTATGCCATGTGCCCTGTGCCTCCATTACTCAAACTGTCCTCAGGGATGGAATAAGGTGTGCCATGCCCCCTGTGCCTTTTTAACTCACACTGTCCTCAGGGATGAAATATGTGGTGCCATGTCCCCTTGTGCCTCCATTACTCACACAGTCCTCAAGGATGGAATAGGTGATGCTATGTCCCCTATGCCTCCATTACTCACACTGTTCTCGGGGATGGAATAGATGGTGTCATGCCCCCTGTGCCTCCATTACTCACACTGTACTCAGAGATGGAATATGTGATACCATGCCCCCTGTGCCTTGATTACTGACACTATTCTCAGGGATGGAATAGGTGGTGCCATGCCCCCTGTGCCTTGATTACTCACAGTGTCCTCAGGGATGGAATAGGTGGTGCCATGCCTCCTGTGCCTACATTACTCACACTGTCCTCAGGGATGGTATAGGTGGTGCCATGACCCTTGTGCCTTGATTACTCACACTGTCCTCAGGGATGAAATAGGTGGTGTCATTCTCCCTGTGTCTCCATTACTCACGCAATCCTCAAGTTTGGAATAAGTCATGCCATGTCCCCTCTGCCTCCATTACTCACACTGTCCTCAGGGCTGGAATAGGTGGTGCTATGTCCCCTGTGCCTACATTACTCTCACTGTCCTCAGGGATGGAATAGGTGGTGCCATGCCCCCTGTGCCTTTATTTCTCACATTGTCCACAGGGATGGAATAGGTGATGCCATGTCCCTTGTACTTCCATTGCTCACACTGTCCACATGAATGGAATAGGTGGTGCCATGTCCCCTGTGCCTCAATTACTCACACTCTCCTCATGGATGGAACAGGTGCTGCTATGCCCTCTGTGCCTCCAATACTCACACTGTCCTCAGTGATGGAATAGGCAATGTCATGTCCCCTGTGCCTCCATTACTCACACTGCCCTTGGGGATGGAATATGTGGTGCCATGCCTCCTGTGTCTTGATTACTCTTGCTGTCCTCAGGTTTGGAATAAGTGCTACCATGCCCCTTATGCCTCCATTACTCACATTGTCCTCAGGGCTGGAATAGGTGGTGCCATGTCCCCTGTGCCTACATTACTCACACTGTCCTCAGGGATGGAATAGATTATAGCATTTTCCTGTGCCTCCATTACTCACACTGTTCACAGGGATGGAATTGGTGATGCCATTTCTCCTGTCCCTCCATTACTCACACTGTCCTCAGGGATGGAGTAGTTGGTGCCATGCCTCCTGTGCCTCCATTACTCACACAGTCCTCAAGTATGGAACAGGTGATGGCATGTCCGCTGTGCCTCCATTACTCACATGGTCATCAGGGATGGAAAAGGTGGTGCCATGCCCCCTGTGCCTCTATTACTCCAACTTCTCTCAGAGATGGAATAGGAGGTGCCATGCCCCCTCTGCTTTGATTACTCACACTGTCTTTAAGGATGGAATAGGTGATGCCATGCCTTCTGTGCCTCTATATCTCACACTATCCTCAGGGATGGAGTAGGTGATGCCATGTGCCCTGTGCCTCCATTACTCAAACTGTCCTCAGGGAATGAATAGGTGTGCCATGCCCCCTGTGCTTTTTAACTCACACTGTCCTCCGGGATGAAATAGGCGGTGCCATGCCCCAGTGCCTCCATTACTCACACAGTCCTCAAGGATGGAATAGGTGATGCCATGTCCCCTGTGCCTCCATTATTCACACTGTTCTCAGGGATGGAATAGGTGGTGACATGCCCCCTGTGTCTTTATTTCTCATACTGTACTCAGGGATGGAATAGGTGATACCATGCCCCCTGTGCCTTGATTACTCACACTGTTCCCTGGGATGGAATAGGTGGTGCCATGTCCCTTGTGCCTTGATTATTCACAGTGTCCTCAGGGATGGAATAGGTGGTGCTATGCCCCCTTTGCCTACATAACTAACACTCTCCTCAGGTATGGTATAGGTTGTGCCATGACCCCTGTGCCTTGATTACTCACACTATCCTCAGGGATGAAATAGGTGGTGCCATGCCCCCTGTTTCTCAATTACCCACACGGTCCTCAAGGATGGAATAGGTGATGCCATGTCCCCTCTGCCTCCATTACTCACACTGTCCTCAGGGATGGAATAAGTGGTGCCATGTCTGCTGTGCCTACATTACTCACACTGTCCTCAGGGATGGAATAGGTGGTGCCATGCCCCCTGTTCCTTGATTACTCACACTGTCCTCAGGGATGAAATAGGTGGTGCCATTTCCGCTGTGCCTCCATTACTTACACTGTCCTCAGGGATTGAATAGGTGGTGGCATGCCCCTTGTGCCTCTATTTCTCACACTGTCCTTAGGGATGGATTAGGTGATGCCAATGTTCTCTGTGCCTTCATTACTCACACTGTCCTCAGGGATGGAATGGGTGATGTCATGCCTCCTGTGCCTTGATTATTCACACAGCTGCAGCTTCACAAGCACAAGTTGCCCTTCTACCACATCAGAATAGATATCTTATATTCTCTAACTACTACTGTTCTGTCAACAGTAACTAATCACAACTGGGATGTTGCATGCTATGTTACTGGAAATGGGTAGTCATACACAGTGGCATGCATCTACTTTCGAAAAACTAAATATCTCCTTTTCAACTTGAGATTAAGGATTTTTCTGTTACATCAGATACAGAAAACTGGCATCTTAGCACAAATGGAGGCCTTATATGTTTTTACAGAATAGCTGTTTGGAGCCACTTACTTGTCTTTTGGAAGTTTGCAACATCTTCATCCTCCTAACATTTTATATCTGGTAACATCTGTTGCAGTGTGAGCTAATAGTTTACTATGCAGTTTATTATGGCCATTTATACCATATATTTTCTAAGGTAATGAGCAGAAAGGTTCTGAATCAGTAAGAAATGACATTTACATTTTAAATTGTTGCACATTTTTTTAAAGTGAGTTAGTTTATACATTTCAAAGAATTGGAGGTCACTGTATTGTGAAATATCAATGTGTATTTCAAAATCTTTACTGATGTGGGATATACTGCTGGTGATAACAGAGGAAACATGCTGTGACACATGAGATATACATGATGCCTTAGAAAGAGATTACAATGATGTGGGATATCTAGTGAGTGAAGCAACATGGAAATAGAAAATAATGAGTGATTTGTATTGAATGCTGGGATTCTAACAGACAATGTCTCCCTTTGAAGAAATACTACATGACTGGAAAAAATTGACGTATTCAGAAAAATGAAAAAGAAAATAAAAACACACACACCGCAATAAGTTCAAGCACATCAGCCTTAAACATATAATCCATGCAACCATTTAATATTACAATTTTAATTTTGACTGCTCAAACTATGACCACCAAAACCAGACCCTTTCAGGCTTATTTTTTGATTAACCATATACTGAAACAGCTGTCTACAAGACCCTTTCAGACTTATACATTTTTCAATAACCATATGCTGAAACAGCTGTTTAAAGGGGTCTATATTACATGATCGAAGTTTCAAAACTTCAAATCTGATATAGTCGACACCATATAATCAAAGTTTTTAAATGTCAAAAATGTAATAAAACTCAACAACCTACAAAAACAAACCATTTAAATGCTCTAAGCAGGGGGGGCAAGCCCCCTGCACCCACACCCCCCACAACTTAAACATACCAACTATGAGATTGCACTACAGTGCAGAAAAGAGAAATCCTCCCTTTCCGTGCTGTATGGAGATCTCCATTAAAAGATTTGAAGTTTCAAAACTTCATTCATATGGTGTGGACCATATCAGATTTGAAGTTTTGAAACTTCAGTCTTCTAATATAGACCCATCTAAAGTCTGAACTCTCTATGATACTCTACTGTGCATTTTACGTAAGGGCAGGGGTGCAGCAATTTCAAAGTGGTGCTGATGCTTGAGAACACATGGCCTGATTGTTGTACCTTTGCCACTTGTGACTTAAACCCCTGCTTCTTACAGTTACAGTTTGAAAACACAAGGCCTCTTTATTGCACCTTACCATATATTGCTTAAATTCGTGGTTTCTTGCATCTGCATTTTGAGGACATGTGGAGTGTTTCCTGTACCTTCCTACAAATTACTAAATCCCCGTCTCTTACTTTTAAAGTTTGAGAACACATGGCCTGTTTGCTGTACTTTACTACATATGACAAACTATTGTCTCTTGTATTTACAATACCCTCATTCATGTCACAGCGACTGCAGTGACTTCTGCAGACAACACTGTATCATTTGGAAGTACGATACAACTAAACAAGCCAGCAGCGAGCACTAAGTAGAACAGCTGAACATTATCAATCATCATCATCATGATCAGCCCCCCTTTTTCCCATTTTTCTATATGGGGTCGGGGTATCATGTTAACTGTCACCAACTCTCTCGATTCAGTGCCACACTCCTGTCTTCTTCAACACTCATGCCTGACTGTCGCTAATCTTCTTTCACACAATCCATCCACCGCTTTGCTGGATGTCCTCACTTTCTCTTGCCTTCTTCCTGTCTGGCCCAAATCTTCCTCACCAGATTGTCCTCTGCTTTTCTACACGTGCCCAAACCACTGTAATCTGTTCTCTGATCTTTTCTGCAATTGGAGCTACTTTGGCTTCTGTTCTTATGTCCTCATTTCTTCATCTGTCCCACAGTGTGCATCCTATCACCTTTCTCAGGCACTTCATTTCCATCACCTCTAGCTTCTTCAACTGTTCTGCCTTTACTGCCCAGGTTTCTGTACCTTACAGTAGTACTGGTCACATCACTGTCTTGTACACCTTACATTTCAGCTTCTTTGGCATTCTTCTGTCATAGACTATACCCGATACTCTACGCCAGTTGGCTACAGCCCCTCTGATTCTAGCTTTGACCTCTTCATTCAGGCTACCCTTCTCCTCAACTACTCCTCCCAGATACTTGAAGCTGTTTACCTGTTCCACTATCTTCCCTTCTATCTCTATTCTCAGCTTCTTCTGATTTCCCCAATTTGCTGCCATTACCACAGCACAGTTTTATCTGTACTTAGTTTCATCCCATATGCCTTCAGATTTGCATTCCATTCTCCTATCTTTTGCTGAAGCTCTAGCTCAGAGTCTGCCTGTACTGCCACATCATCTGCATACAGCAGCTTTGTTAATCTGTCCCCTCCAACTTGTTTGCTAATATAGTCCATCACGAGTATGAATAGCAGTGGGCTCAGAGCTGAACCCTGATGTACACCCACACCCAGTGGGAATCCCTTTGTGAGGCCAAATGCTGTCCATACTTGAGTGATTGGGTCCTTGTACATAGCCTGTACTAATTCTACCAATGTTTCTGGGACTTCGAACCACTGCAGTACTGCCCAGATCAGCTTTCTTGGGACCTTGTCATATGCTTTCTCCAAGTCTAGGAATCCCCAGTTGGACTCTCTCCTCATCTCTATCTTCTTCTCAAGTATCTGTCTCAATGCAAACATCGAGTCAGTTGTGCTGCATCCTGATCTGAATCCAAACTGCTCATCTCCCATCTTACATTTTACTACTCTGCATATCCGTTTATCAATCACCCTCACCAATACTTTGTTGCAACTACAAATGGAGTAGATGACACTGTACCTTTAATCAAATCAACTGCATCCAATATTAATTTTACCAGTTATAATGTATTATATTTTACTTGATAACTAGCATTTATACCTCCAGTGTAAGAAACAAATCTTTTTTAGGAATCTTATGATCATCATTTTATGACAGCTTTCAATGTTATTACATTCTGGCCTTAAGGAAGAAAAGAGAGGAAGGATGGAAGGTTTTAATTTATTTTACTTTATTTTATTTTATGTTTAGCTTGGTGAGAGTTTCCCCTCTTTGCATGATATAACCTACCTGGAAGAGGAATCTACTACAAGTACTCGTGTTATTTGCTTACAACACATTTACTCCCTGACGCTTGGTCAAAAAAGCAAGTACTCCATGTCCCGTTAACCTGATATACTGTAATTGCATAGTCCTCATAACATCTGACCCTATAAAATGGTACAGCCCTACCAGAATCCTAATTTGATCCCTAAAACTCCCTAAAACTAAAACCCTTCCTATTCCCTAACCCTAAGACTCTCCTGAACCCTACAAATCCCCATACAACTCCCAAACCTAAAATTCCCTCCCAACTGCTACCCTAATCTACACTCCCACCCTCTACCACTTCCTCAGCACAGCTGCCACACTTACCTCTCTCAAACTTCAATATTGTGTTCGGGTAAGATGCAGCAGCTACTTTCCTGAGCTAATTTTCAACTTTGAGCATGAGTTGCAGCCTACCTGAGCTACAAGATGCTTGAGTCCTTGGCTGTGAGACAGTAGTCTTCAAGCACTTGGGACTCGAGCACTTGTTGTAGACTCCTGAAAATGGTATAACCTTGTTAAATAAAGTAAAGAAAAGTGTGGGTAGGGTTCTTAAAGCTTGCAGGCATTTTGGGGTGATTTTGATTTGTTGATTTGGCAATTTGCATGTAAAAAGTAAGTTTTTAATGTTTGGTGTTTTTACCTTTGGTAGAGTCTAGCAGAACACTCATTAATCAATTCTAAATATGACTTATGCCAAGGAAGACTGAAGGGAAAATATTTGCATTTGTTTTCCTAAGAAATTTAAACATGCTTTAATGCTTGGGAATTGTTTCTACTTACTTATTAACTGCAATCTAATTTTAGGTATTTTGTATCAGTGCTTATATTTTTCTAATGTATTTTTCTTCTTGCGTTGTCAACTAAGTTTCACCTTTGTATTATATTAAGTGCTTTTCAGCTTTTCTGCTAATCAATCCACCTACTCCTCAACCAATAAAGTCTTGATTCATATATAGTTTGGGCTTGTTACATGCCTTAACAAAAAAAAAAAAAACACTAAGAAGAACAAGAAACAGCAAATACTATCAGAAATAATACTGGTATTGCTATTTCCATGCCTCAATTTTTCACACTCTGTACCTTGAATTATCTAGAGTAGCTTACAAATATAATCCCGTTATAAGAACTGCACCAAGCACTACACGTTCACAAGTGCATAATACCTGAGGGTTATATTGTAGTACTGACACCACATAATTCCTGAGGTTCACATTGTAGTACTCCCACCAATCACTGAATGTTCACAAGTTCATAATGGGTCTATGGTTAATTGTCAAAAGGAATAACCTTCAAACGGCACATCATCAAATGCATAGCATCAAAACTCCATCCATGGAAAGTGCACTTCATCAAACCTGTGTGACAGGAAAAGTAACTACTTGGCCAATAATTCTCCGTCTCACAAACCACAGTATTTCAAACTCACCCACCACACCCCCCACAACCCCCTAACTATATATAAAAAATACTGAAAATACTAAAAAATAGTGTTTAAAACCACGAACTACGTAAAAAAGAGGTATGAACACTATTAACAGGATGCCTTAAGGAAGAAGATCACTCGCACCAGCTATAATACAACCTGTTTATTGTACAAAGAACACTATGTCCAAAAATTCACGGATCTAGCGCTTTAATCCACTACAATGTGGACTTCTTCAGAATCTATTAAATTGTCATCTAAAAGTCAATTTATATATTTTTTGGCACCAAACTTGTGTATCTGACTTAAAGAAACATACTGCATATAGTTTTCAACAAAAACGCTATGCGTCACTGATATAGTATGTTGACACAAGCTAATAATTAAAACATGCTTCATAGTATTGTTAAAAATATTATAATAAATATTCTATAATAAACATTCCATGACTGCTGGTTTTGTAGTATGACAACTCAATTTACATGCTAAAATCTAAATCTAAAATCATGATTGATTACTCTATGTCCAGTAGATGTCCTATGAAGTTCATGTAAATATATATACAAATGTAAGAATTGTTAATTAAACAGCAATAATAATTACTTGAATTAATTTCAGTTACCTATGCAATAAATAAATTGGATTTAAATACATAATAATAATAATATTAATAAAATTTAAAATGATTTAAGATGTATACCTAACCCCTTACATGTTGTACTAACTGTCATAATAATAAAGAGTAATATCAAAAATTAATAACAAAATGTCCTTTTTTATGTAAGCCTCTGCAATATGGGTTTAATTGTAATTTAATCATTTAAACCCAGTGTAATTGAAGCATTCGTTAAGATTTGCCATCTCACTTCCTTCTCTGCCAAGAGGGCTTTATTATTCCCTCCTCTACTAATTAATCTCACTTGCTCCAAAATGGCAAATCGAAAGTTGTGACTATTCCCAAATGTGGCTACATGTCTGTAAAGTGCATTAGTGCTGTCATTTTTTTCTAATTGCATATAAATGGTCATAAATTCTTTTTTTAAACATTCTTTCTGTTTTTCCTATATAGAAACTTGGGCAAGTTGCGCATTTAGCCATATATATAATATTTTTTGTATTACAATTACCATTGTAAAAACTTATTTTGGTCCTGTTAATATTTTTTAATATAATACCTTCTTTTTCTAATATGGCATAACATTGACCACAACTGCCACATTTCCTAGTTCCCTTTCGCTGCTGCTTAATGTGTCCCACAACAGTTCTCCTCTCTAATATTAATTTCATATTAATTCCCATTTTATATACAAATAAAGGAGTCTCACCTACTATGTCTTACAATTCTTTGTCCACAGTGAGAATGTTCCAATGTTTGTTTAAAATTAGTTTTATTTGTTTAGCTTGAGGGGTGTATTCCAAAATACATGCTCGATTATATTTAACTTCACCTTCATTCACTATGGTCTTATTTAATAATGGTTTACCTAGTACAGGGGTACATTTTTCCCCCATTCATCAATTACATAAGTTTTCATCTCATTCATTAATTTCAAGGGGTACCCTCTAGTGCTGAATAAACCATAAATAAATTCTATTTCCTCAATCATATCACTAAATGTAGATGTCATCCTAGCAGCACGTATACACTGCCCCTTAAATATACTCTTCTTAGTTTTATAAGGGTGATTACTTGAGTATTCTAAGTAATTGTTAGTAAAAGTATTCTTCCTGTAAATACGAAATTTAAATCCATTGTTAATACTAAAAATATAGGTGTCAAGGTATGCTATACCTTCAGTACTATAACTATGTGTACATTTTAAAAACTGGCTAGTACTGTTCAAATAATCTATAAATGCTCCAATAATATTTTCGGGTCCATCCCATAATATAAAAAGATCATCCAAAAATCTTGAATAATGTCTAATGTACTTGAAGTATTCACTTTTAAACAACTTTTCAGTTTCCCAATCAAGCATTACTAAATTTGCGAATATGGGGGCACATGCGGCCCCCATTGCCACTCCCTGGGTTTGTTTATAATATTGTCCTTCAAAGTATATGTAATTATACTCAAGTACTATAGACATTAATTCCATGATTAAGTTGATCTGATCCCATTTTTAGTTCGAATATTGTCTATTACTGTTAGAAAAGCTCTCTAACCTCTCTTGCTTAGGGATGCAGGAAAATAAATCAATTACATCCACTGTGATATAAATAATTCCCTTTTTCCACAGTTGTGGGGTTAAGTTGCCAAGAAACATCCAGGGATCTTTAACCAAATGGGGTATCTTGTCATAAATGTGCTTTAGCCATTTATATATAGCTATACCCAGAGGGAAAGGTTTGGACTGCCTGAAATTATTGGACGAAATGGTGGATCAATAATACTTTTATGTACTCTAGGTACTCCAACAATTGTGGCAAGAGTGGGGTGCTCTACAACCAAGAATTTATATGTCAATAGTAATACATCCATCTAGAAGAAACTCTTCTAAAAACATTTTGATTTGTCTATACCCAATATTTATTTCATTAATTGATACAGGTATATAGTTCCCTGATTCCATAAGTATTTTAAACATCTTGTTTATATATTCATTTTGATCATATAATACCACTCCACCCCCCTTATCCGGCTTCATGATTCTAATGTTGTCATCATTTTTTAACCGTTGAAATAATATTGTTTCCTCTTTAGATAAGTTACTTTTCATTCTTTTGTTTCTGATCTCATTCTGTAACCTATAAATATCATTAGCCACTAATTTTTCATAAATTACTACGTTGGGGTGGGTGGGTGGTATATATGTGCTTTTTGTCTTTAATACTTCTTTCTCAACTAAAGGGGGTTTGTTGTTAAAATAAATGGCTAAGTTAATTTTCCTAAGATATTTTTTAATCTTGGTGATACAATCCACTAATTGGAATTTTCTCTTCGGTACATACTTCATCCCCTTGGTGAATAATGTAAAATGCTCATCACTAAGCTCCAATCCAGTGTAATTAAAGATGTTGAAATCATTTTTACTAAAAGCAATACCATCAGTGTTGATCTCATGAATAGAAGTGCCAATATTTAGGTTTAACAATGTACTGTTATTGTTAGATTCTTCATAACTTTCTACTAATTGTAATCTCTCCATTCCTGATTATTGAACTGTCTCTGTCCCCATCCCTGTCTGTTCTTCTTCCATTTCCAATTCTTTCTCCAATTCCCCCCTTGGTTTCATTTCTTTTCCCCATAAAAATTTACATTTTCATTAATGGGCCGATATTCTCCTATATTATCATGTGTACCCAAAGTGTCCCTCACTTCTTCATTACTCCATGTCCTGTTTTTCCATGGATACGCTTTATTAGCTTTGTAATCCAATGTATCTCTATTGATTTTTTTAAATTTCTTTTGAACAATATCCTGGGCTTTCTTATCAGCCTCCGTGTATTGTTTATAATATAATTTCTCCCATTGTTCAAACAGTAAATCGTCAGTTATTAATTTATTTAATTTTTCTACTTTCTCAATTAGCACACTTAATTTTTCATCATTCTTCTTAATAGATATATACCAACTCCAAGATCTCACTACAGTCAACTAGTTACATTCCCCATCTCACAGGTTCTATGAAGTGCACTTTTGATAGATGGAGTTTTGATACTTTGCCTTCGATGATGTGCCATTCGATGGTTATTCCTTTCAATGATTAACCACAGACACATTCATAACGCCTGAGGTTTATATTGTAGTACTACCACCAATCAATGCACATTCACAAGTTTATAACACCTGAGGTTTATATTGTTCTGCTGCCAATTACCTTAAGCAAGACTGTAAACACAATCTTTTCCTTAACGCTTCTAGTAATTTCCTCTAATAGGTAACCCAGTGCCTGGGTTTGACTTCTTGTAGAGTGGACCACTTAAAAGGCCTTAGAAAATTAAACAAGCACTAATCAAGTCATGATGTATGTGAAACCCTGATGCTGCATCTACACAATCTTAATTAGGCTATAAAATGTTTTGTGTTATGTTTAGAGTGATTTTTTAAAATGGTAGATTTTTGGTCTGAATTTTACATGGCAGTTATTTAAGGGACACAAACTCAAAACAAAATCATCCAAAATGATGTGTGCCATTGTACAATCCAGTATATAAACAATTGCTAACACAACACAGTACCTCAGATGAGTTCTGGCAGATGAATGAGTCCATATGAGTAGACAAACATATCAACAGCATCTTACTTCATAAGCGTGTGCTGTTTTCCAGATAACACAGCCTCACAGACTGAGCTAGTAACCCACATTAAATTGTTAGGAGTAATAATCGATGAGAACCTCAGATTTGATCTGCACATTCAAAATAATATAGGCAAGACTCATAAAAAACTAGGGCTGCTCTATAGACACAATAAGTCAATCTCCATCCCTACCAAACAAGTATTACCACTGTCTTACCTATTACCCTCTCTGGCCTATGGTGCGCCTTTACTAACCAACTTGCAGTCTTCCTTGAAATCAAAATTAGAAACATGTTATAACAAGATAGCTAAATTCGCTATGAACAGTCACCATTCTACTCACCACTGTATTGCCCTAAAAAGTTACAATGGCTTGAATTCTCTCACTATCTGTTATTCCTTCAGCTCACAATTACACATAAATTTATTTATAAACCACAAGACTGCCCTGTGCTTAGCTCCCTACTCACCCTTTACAACACTATTAGGCCTCTGCAATCTGAACAACATCTTATTCAAGTTCATAAACCTAAACTACCTGCAGGCCAATTATTATACTCTTGGAACATTGCCAGAAAATGGAATATTCTACCTTCCTTTATCCGCATGCAAAAACCTCTACAACTTCAAAGCTGCACTGCACAATCAGCTCCTCTTCAATTGGATGTTTAACTCCTCAATTCCTTCCTCTGCCATTAGTTAAGCTATTAAATACCCTAATAGGTTCATAAGAGTGTACTAGGCTAATGGCCCTGGAGCCTTTTACAAGCCTAGCCCATAGAAATGCCCTGGCATCGTGCCACCCGATGTTAGTTTCCAGTGCCTCTATCAAGTAGAGCCACTGGAGTGATCCCCAAGATGAACTTTCTATTACTCATCCACACATCAAGATTTCTCTTGAAGAGGGACAGCAAGGTGCTCTGCTTGACAAGTATGGGAAGTCTATTACAGAGCATGGGCAGTCTCTGGTTGAGGAACCTGTCCCTCCAGCATGTTCTGTTGATTGTGGTAATGAGGTTGAGGTCTCTGGAGCATGTGGTGGGGTGGGATTGGGATTTCTTTAGATGTAGCATTTCTAACAGAGCTGGGTCAGACATGGCTTTGTAAGTCAAGCAAAGATCGCCTTTAAGTAGGAGATATGAGACAGAGACTAACTGGAGTCATTTGAGTCTGTCCATGTAGGACATGTGTTTAATGCCTAGGATCCTCTTTGTGGGGTACTTCTGTGGCCTCTCCAGCTGTTGCAGGTGTCTAGTGAGGTACATGTCAAATGGGGCATTACACTCAATGATTTGTCTAACGAGAGAAGAGTAGAGAGAGATGATGACCTCTTTCTTCCTGGATGCAAAACCCTTGGTAATGAGATGTGCCACATAGAAGGACTTTCTGACCACAAGTGGCAATGTGGTGGTCAAAGGAGAGGTTGCTGTCAACCTGCATCCCCAGATCTATTATAACGCCTTCAGTGTTCAGTGGGCTCCCATCAATGTGGTAATTAGTGGGAACTGAGTTTTTACCAAAGGGGATGATGACACATTTTTTGGCATTAAGCTTAAGGCCATGATTTCAACACCAGTCATTGGTCTCAGTGAGGCCTTTCATTAGGAAGTCTGCATCACTTGGGGAGTTAATAATGGCACCCAGCTTGCAGTCGTCTGTGAACTTGGTCAGCCAGAGTCCCTTTGTGTTGGCCTAGACTTCTGAGAAGTAGATGCTAAACAGGAGAGGACCAGGACAGATCCCTGTGGGACTCGTCTTGTGACTGGTCAGCAGTCAGACTTGGAGTCTACTACTTTCACACTGTGTGTTCTCTCTGTGAGCCAGTTTGCAACCCATCTAGTGATATAGGGGTTAATGCCTAGTTTGGTGAGTTTATCAATACTTCCCGAGTGAGGAATGGTATCAAAGGCCTTGGCCAAATCGAGGTAGGCTGTATGCACCGCCTTACCTTCATCCACAGCCCTGGTAACTGACTCAAAGAAGTCAACCAGGTTGAGCAGGCATGACCTCCCTTTCACAAAGCCAAATTGTTTGAAGTCTAGAGTTTGGAGATTTCCTATATCTTTGTTAATCAGGTCCATAATGATGCACTCCATAGCTTTAAATATCAGACTCGTCAGGCTAATGGAGTGATAATTCCCAGGGTCTGTATTTGTTCCCCCTTTATGAAGAGGGGATGACTGTAGCAATGTGCCATTCGTTAGGGACAAAGCCTGAGGTGAGGCTGTGACTGAACAGGGCACACAAATGTGATGTCAGTTCACTTTGTAGTTCATGTAGAACACAGCCAGAGATATTATCAGGTCTCATGGAAGCTGGATTCTTGGCCTTGGACAATGCAGCTTTAACCAGTGCTGCACTAATGCTGGGTGCCTGGCATTCTTCCAATATTGTGATTGGTCCTTTGGGGGGGGGGGTAAAGTTAGCACTGAATCTGTCAGCCAGTAAGTAAAGTAATGTCTTTCGGCTTTTCCCAGTTAGGGGTCGCCACAGTGGAACTCATGTCCACTAATGATTGGCAGTGGATTTTTACGGTGCCGAGTTGCCAGCCCGATGCCCAACCTTCAAAGAAGGCACACACATTCACGCTCACACCTACCTGCATGTCTTTAATTCCACTCGACCACAGGGAGGACATGCAGACTCCACACAGAAGGCGCTCCAGCCGAGAATCGAATGGGAGAACCTCTTGCTGTGAGGTGACAACTCTAATCACTGTACTACCGCGGAATCTGTTGGACAGTATGTTGGCAATATCTATTGGCTTAGTATAGGATATACCATTGTGCAGTAACTCACAGCAAATCTGGGTATTGCTGTGGAGGTTCTTGATATAACTATAGAAGGCTTTGTGATTGTTTTTAGTGTCTGCCGCAATTCTGCCTTCATAGCTGTCTTTAGAGGATTTAATGAGGGATGTCAACTTTTTGTTGAGGCTAATAAGGGAGTTTTTCCAGTCTTGGGACTTCACCTTTTACTGCAACAGATTCTTCCTTCTGTTGTAGAGTTTATTAATGGCAGGGGACCACCAGATTGGCTTCCTTTTTTTGGAGAAGAGAGTCTTGGTTCTGTTGGGTATGGCAAGTTCCATGCATTTATCTACATGTTTGTACAGTGCATTAGTGTATGATTTGGCAGTCATGCAGCTATTTTCCATTGGCATGGGTGCCATGAAGTTAGCCACCTCTGTTTTTAGGAGCCCAAAGACAGCTTTGGAGAAGTTTTTCAAAGTGGTTAACTTTACAGGGGGTGTGGGTGAGATGTGGATTTCCATGGTGATTAGTTTATTGTCAGATCTGACCAGGGAGGGACTGACTACTGGTGTAGAGCAACGGTCACCCATGTTAGTAATAACCAGGTCAAGGATGTTGCTTCCTCTAGTGGGGGTCAGAATGAGCTGGTCCAGAGCATTGGAACTGATGAATTTCAGGAAGCGTTGGAGCAGTGTATTGGTGCTTGAGTAGTTCTCCCAGTTGATGGAGGGGTAGTTGAAGTCTCCTGGTATGAGAGCATTGGGTTGGACCTTGATAGATTCCAGGATGCTTAGGAACATGGAGTGAGAGTCTAGGGACATGGTTGGGGATGGATAGTAGGCTATGACCTGGATCGCCATCTTACCCAATGTTAGTTGTACCTGAAGTATCTCAGATGTGTTATGCTGGGCTACTATCTGGAGGTGTGCATATCCTGAATATGGAGACACCACCGCCTTTGGATCTATGGTCCATGTTTTGGGGCCAAAAGGTGTGGAATGAGTTATAGCCTGGTGGTGCAGGGGTGCTTTCTGCTGCTTTAAACCAGGTCTCCATTACAGCATAAATGTCAATATTCTCCATTTTAAGGAGTGCTTCAAGTGACTGCATCTTCAGATTTAGACTTCTAGCATTGAGCAGCATTACCCTCAGATTGCATTTATTTATAGCTGTTATGGTGGTAATTTGGTCTTTGGAACACCACCTAAAAAAGGCACTATAGGGGTGGCAAGAGCCTTAGCCAGTACCCGGAAACCAAGGGGTGACAGATGCAGGCCATCTCTGGCAAAGCATCGAGGTCTGTCAGTCATGTCATCCCAAGCAGACATATACTGGATCCCCTTAGAAAGACACCAGAAACTTAGCCAATTGTTGAAGTCAATCATTTTTTGTTTGTACTGCGGTTTCCTTCTGTGTGACAGTAGGATACTGGTCAGGGCTAGGGTCATACCTGCCTGGGCCACATAATCGAAGAGCTCCACCATGTCTCTTTTCATGTGATCTAGGGAGGTGCATCTCAGGTCATTCACACCCACATGGACAATGACAGAGTCATAGGTTCATAGGTTCATAGGTTCATACTAGGCTATCTGCCCGAGGGCATTTATAAGCCTAGCCCATAGTTTTGTGGCTTACGCCACCCCTTTAGTTTGGAGAAACTATGCCCATTATTTTGCTGTGCCTCTGTCGAGCAGTGACACTGAGGTAACCCCTGGGGTGTATCTGCGATCTCCCATCCATTGGTCAAGATTCCTCTTGAACAAGGCCAGCGAGGTGCTCTGCCTCACATAAACCGGGATTTTGTTCCACAGCATAGGGAGTCTTTGGGTGATGAATCTATCCCTCCAGCACGTCCTATTAATAACCGTGTCGAGGTTTAAGTCTCCGCCTTGTGGCTCTGAGGATCTAGATTTTTGAGATGAAGCATGTTCATCAAATCTGGGTTTGACATGGCCTTGTATGTCAGGCATAGGTCACCTCTGAGCAAGCGGTAAGCAACTGAATATAACTGGAGTTCTTTCAGTCGGGCAGCATAAGACAGATTTTTGAGACTCTTTATCCTTTTGGTGAGGAACTTTGTGGCCTCTCCAGCTGCTGCAAGTGTCGGGTCAGATACATTCGAATGGGGCATTGTACTCATCATTGGTCTGATGAGTGATGAGTATAGGAGACTATGACTTCCTTGATCTAGATGTGAATCCCTTCATGATAAGGTGGGCAATGTAGAAGGTCTTCCTAACTACTTTAGCAATATGAGTGTCGAATGAAAGGCTACTGTCAACCTGGGTTCCCAGGTCCCTAATAACTTCTTCTGTGTTCAGGGATTGCCACCTATATGGTAGCTAGGGTAACCTTATTTTTCCCAAGGGTATGACTATGCATTTCTTGGCATTTAACTTTAGGCCATGGCTCTGGCACCAGTTATCCGTTCTGTGAGACCCTTCTGAAGGATATCTGTGTTGGATGTGTTTTCAACTACGGCCAGTTTGCAGTCATCTGAAAACTTTGTCAGCCATAACCCTCCTGTGTTTGCTTGTACTTCAGAAAAGTAGATGCCAAACAAGAGTGGGCCCAGGACTGAGCCCTGTGGGACACCACTTGTGACAGGCTTTGAGTCTGATATGGCGCCAGCAACTCTGACCCTGTGGGTTCTGTCACTCAGCCAGTTTGCAACCCATCTTGTAATGTATGGGTTTACATTTAAGTTGATGAGTTTTTCAATGATACCCGAGTGAGGTATTGTATCAAAAGCCTTTGCCAGGTCTAGGTAGGCTGTATGGACTGCCTTTCCCTCGTCAATGGCCTTGGTGACTGTTTCGAAAAAGTCAACCAAGTTTAAAAGGCATGATCTGCCTTTGACAAAGCCAAACTGGGCTGGATCCAAAGTCTGCAAGTTCGCTATGTCTTTATTTATGCGATCCACTATGATCCTCTCCATGGCCTTGCAGATAAGGCTTGTCAAGCTAATGGGACGGTAATTTCCAGGGTCGGTGGAGGCACCGCCTTTGTGGAGTGGGACCACAGTTGCTGTGCACCACTCCTGGGTACGATCCGAGGTGAGACTAAGATTAAACAGCTGTCCTAACTGTGGGTTTAATTCCTCATTGAGTTCATGGAGCACACAGCCGGGGACACCATCAGGTCCCATGGATGCTGTGTTCTTTGCCTTGGAGAGCAGTTCTCACCTGGGCGTTAGAGATGTTTGGGGGGGCTACAATCATTTGGTATAGATATCTCTCCTTTGGGGGGGAGGGGGGGGAGAAGTTTGGACTGAACCTGTCAGCCAGTATGTTGGCAATGTCTGTAGGATCAGTAATCTTCACATCATTTTGAACTAATTCTAATTCATACTTGTACTTGTTGTGGACTGACCTGTGTGCATGTGTTATGTGTCAGATTCTGGCACCTGATAGACATCTGATTGTTACCTTCTCCTTATTTAACCTAGTGAGTGAGACATCTGTGTGCCTCACTATTGAGTCACCTATTATTAGTGTATTGGGCAAGGTGTTTAGCCTTAGGGGCATAGGTTGAGGGGCACACTGTGGAGGTGAGCTATGTGTCCTGTGGTTTGTGCTGTGTTGTGGTGGTCGAGTGTGTTTCTGTCTTGGAGGTCTCCGCTGTTTGGGTAAATTTCTATTGACAGCCTCCGTGAATGTGGGTGTGTGGTTTGTGTTTTTATGTGAGCGATGTGATGGTGGGTGTTATGGAGGGCTTTGTGCTCCATGTGGTGTGGTACAGATGTTGACCTTCTCCTCTTGACCAGCTAGTCCGGTCTCGTCTGGAGAGTGCATAGCTTCCAGTTTGGTGATATAAGTGCATCTCTCACAAGTCGGAGTGTTGGGAGGTAAAAGGAGAGGGTTATCTGTGTATGTGAGGCAGTTGCTACTCTGCCTCAGAATGCCCAAGTGCACCAGGTTAATAGGAGAAAGCACAGGGAACTGCCCTTTAATCATGCCAGGAGGAGTGGTCATAACTACTAAGTATTGGAGCTATCTCCATGAAGAACAACTAGTGCTGATGGGGTCTATATATTAGAGACTGAAAGGGAGACATACTGAATGCTCACATGAGCGAATATGCAGGAACCTTTAGTTATGTACTCACCATAACTTTAGATGTTTGGGATCCATCTCGCCTACATTCTGTACTGATGGGCTCGGAGCCGATCCCTCGGCTCCGACTCGGCACACTTATGCTATAGAGCGAGGCCTCTTATTGGCTGAGCTATCTTTATCCCAGGATGCACCACCACTGATCCCCCAGATCTTGTTTGTCCGCATTCATGCACACATGCACAACTTGTTTATATAACATTGTTAGATGTTTCAAGATGAAACAACAGGATTCGGACCTTCTGATATCCTCTGATCTCCAAGGAAGGGGGAAGGAGGGTGGGTTATTAGGAATGTAGGCGAGATGGATCCCAAACATCTAAAGTTGTGGTGAGTACATAACTAAAAGATGTTATGTGATCCTATCTCGCCTACATTCTGTACTGATGGGACAGCGTCCCTAGCACCTAAATCCCGGGTGGCTCATTGGAAAACACTCCTGAGCACTGTGGAACCAAATGAAGCTCGTCCTCTAGATGCCACGTCCAATTTGTAGTGGGAAATAAAGGTGTGCGGGAAAGACCATGTAGCCGCAGCACAAATGTCACTAATAGCAAGCTTAGAATGAAATGCTATAGAAGTAGCCATAGCCCTTGTAGAATGAGCTTTGACAAAGGTGGTAAGCTCTTTGTTAGAATAAAATAAGCTTGAGTAATACAGTCCCTGATCCATTTGGCAATAGTGACCTTTGTGACAGCTTTGCCCAATTTATTGTCTGCAAAGGATACAAACAACTGATCTGTTTTCCTTGATTGTTTGGTCCTGTCTAAATAAAACGTAACTGCCTGTGGACATCTAGTGTGTGGAATATGAACTCTGCTTTGTTAGAGTATTTTGGGAAAAACTGGAAGCTCTAACGATTGTTGTAAGCAGAAACTAGAACAAACTTTAGGGACAAAGGAAGGATTTGGCCTGAGGGATACTCTGTCCTTGTGAAAACTAAGCACGGGGTTTTACTGACAAAGCTTGAAGCTCTGAAACTCTTCTGGCAGAAGTAATAGCCACCAGAAAAGCTGTCTTCCATGATAGAAACTTTAGATCACATGTAGCTGCCGGTTCAAAGGGGAAAGAAGTCAAGGCACGTAACACTATATCAAGATCCCATGGAGGTGCAGGATGAGAAATCGGAGGTCTTAATAGAGCAGCACCTTTCAAGAAGGTCTTACACAATCTGTTGCTCATTAAAGGTGGGTCTATCGATTGGTGAAAATTAGAAATTGCTGCCAATTGTACCTTGATGGTAGAAACTGAAGAGCCTTGATTGAAAAGAGAAGTTAAAAATTTTAGTACTTCTGCCACAGGAATAGAAATGGGGTCCAGGCCCCGGAGTTGAGCCCAAATAGCAAATCTTTTCCATTTGCTAGAATACAGTTTCTTTGTAGCAGATTTATGAGCCGAAGACAATATGTGTACAACATCTGGATCCAATGTATGACTCCTAACTATAGTCGGAAGAGGAGGAGCCAAGCCGTCAATTTTAAGGTGTGTAGGGACTGGTGGAATAGTCCCGACTGATGAACCAGTAGGTCTGGGATCTGATCCAGGAACCATGGACCTTCCAGAGCATATTTCCGAAGATAGGGAAACCATACTTGACGGGGCCAGTAAGGAGCAATTAAGATCATTTTGCTCCCCAAGAGAGATGCCTTTTGAATCACCCTGGGAAGGAGAGGAACTGGAGGGAAGGCATAAAGCAAGCCAGTGGGCCAAGGACAGACTAGCGCCCATGGGGCTCTTCCCCGGAGCCGGGGTTAGGGAGAAGAATTCTTTGCACTTCGCATTCAGAGCAGTCGCGAATAGGTCGCAACACGGAACTCCCCATTTGTTGAAAATCTGACTTGCCACTGTCATATTCAGAGACCATTCATGGGGAGAGAGGATGGTTCTGCTCAATCTGTCGGCTATCACATTGGACTTGCCCGGTATGTGAGTAGCCACTAGGAAGCGTTTGGTCGAGACTGCCCATTCCCAAACTCTCATGGCTTCTCTGCAAAGAGGGTAGGATCTGGTCCCTCCCTGTTTGTTCAGGTACCAGACAACTGACATGTTGTCTGAGTGAACAGCAATTACGCCCTGAGGGAGATAATCGTGAAGGGCTTGAAGAGACAGAAGTACTGCCCTCATTTCTAAGATGTTGATATGAAGTAAAGTCTCTTCCGGGTGCCATTTGCCTTGGACTGACCTGCCCAGGGAATGCCCCCTTCGAGCCGATCTGGGAGGCGTCCGTGGTGAAAGTGGCCGGAGGAGGTAGAACAAAGGGTCGCCCTGATCCAGATTGGAGGGCACTAGCCACCAGCGAAGGTCCCGTTTGCATGTTTCCGTGATCCATATGAGGTGACTGAGAGGGAGTTCCTGAAAGGACCACTGAGCTGAAAGAAGCCACTGGAGAATTCTCATGTGCAACCTTACCAAGGGGACTAGAAGAACCGTGGCGGACATAGATCCCAATAGCTGCAGGACCATTCTGGCTGGGGCTTTGGACCTGGGAAGTAAGGCTCGAACTTGAGTCTGTATGGTTTGAATTCTGTCTGTAGGTAGATAGACCCGCATTTGGTTTGAGTCTATCTCTACCCCTATGAATCTTATTTGTTGAGATGGCAGCAACACAGACTTTGGCCAATTGAAGGTGATTCCAAGGGAGTTGCCCAGTGATACAGTGGCTTGTAGGCTCCGCAGTAGTAGATGCTTGAGGTGGCAGTTAGGAGCCAGTCGTCTAGATACGGAAACACCTGGAATCCTAGACTTCTCAGGTGAGCAGTCACGACTGCCAAGCACTTGGTGAACACCCTGGGGGCTGTGGTGAGACCAAAGGGCAGCGCACGGAACTGAAAATGACTGCCTCCTAGGCTGAAGCGCAGATATCTCCTGGACGCTTGATGTACCATGATATGGTAATAAGCGTCCTTGAGATCTATGAAGCACATCCAAACACCCTTCTCCAGCAATGGGAGAATGGTTTGTAGGGTGACCATCTGGAACTTGGACTTTTTGACTGAACGGTTTAGGATGCTGAGGTCCAAAATGGGCCTCAAGTCCCCGGTCTTTTTTGGCACCAAAAAGAATCTTGAGTAAGTCCCTAATCCGATCTGGTCTACGAGGACCAGTTGGATGACTCCTTTTTGCAGCAGCTTTAAAGCTTCTGAGGCTGCAGTATCCCGCTGACTGGGTGGCGGGTCCGGGATTTTTTTGGACTGAAAGGGGGGATGAGAGAATGGGATGGAGTAACCTCTGGCGATAATTCGAAGCACCCATCGGTCCTGAGTGATACCTTCCCAGGCTTTTAGGTGCTTCGAGAAACGACCCCCGACTGGCTCCGGAGCAGCACAGCCGGGCAATCCCTCAGGGACTATGAAAGGCTGAAGAGCCACGAAAGGACTCGTGGTCTCCAGTGTTGCGAGGGCCTCTGCCGCCTCTGGGACGGCGTCTTCCGGAAGAATTTCCCCCTCCTCTGCCTCTGGAAGGGGAATCCTCCTGCTGAGAGGGGTAAGGCTTCTGAGATCTATGGAACCACATCTTCCCTCCTCCTTTAGCCTTGGGATAAGGCCGAAATGGAGTGGAAAATCATGCCCCTACGGCAGTCAGAGTCTTACCTTCCTGTTCACAGCGGGTTAGTGTGTCCTTTACCTTGGGTCCAAACAGGGAGGACCCATCAAAGGGGGCGTCGGCAAAGGAAGACTTGAAGGCCTCCGCGAAATGACATAGGCAGAGCCAGGCTTGTCTCCGTAGAGCAATGCCTGTACCCGCCGCTCTACTCGCCCCTTCGGCCGCATAAGAAATGAGCCTCATGGACGAGTTCGAGATGGACGACATTGCAGCCAGCTGAGAGCCAACCGTCTGGGCCAGCTCCTCAGGCAGGTTACCCAAGAGGGTATCGGATAACTCTTTAATCAGATCCCTCTGAAATCTGGTAAAGTGCGTAAGGTAGTTCAAGGACCTCAATGTAAAGGCCGCTGAACTGAGGGTGCGCTTGCCGTACCGATCCATGCTCCTAGACTCCTTATTAGGAGGATGGACCGACGTCGAAGCCTCTGCTACATCTTGCTGGGTAGCAGATGCCACCAACAAAGCATCTACAGCCACACCTTTAGTTAGAAATTCTTTATCAGGGGGTGCCGAGAGGAACTTATTCGGACAAGCAGGCACCGGTTCCACAGAGTCTGGGTGTTCCCACGCCCTTCGACAGATCAAATCCAAGAGCTCATCGAAGGGCGGAGACACCAGGAGGCGGAGGGCTGAGCCCCGAAGGCCTTCAGGAACACTGACTCATCAGCAGAGGGAGGTTTGGACTGCCAGCCGCCTCATTGTTTTAGGGCTTCCAGGATGTCCGCAAATGAGACATCATCCGAGGACGACTTTGGGGACCCCTCTGCATCATCGAGATCAGTGTCTGATGTCAGAGACTCATCAGGAGTCAACGTGCTTCCTCTTGCACGATCTCTTCCTGGGGGGTTCTTCCAAAGAGGCTTCAGAAGGACCTCCAGGAGGGGGAGAAACCCCAGCGGGGGTAACCTGAGGCCCAGGGGCTCCGCTGTCTAAGGACAGGGGGACTGCCAAAGACCCAGTCTCCGTATGCAGGGATGGCGCTGGGGAAACCGTGGAGGTAGCCAAGGAAGATTTGGCTAATGCACTCCTCATAGCCCTGAAGGCGGGACCACCAGAATCCTGGGAGGGTCCCACCTCCGTGGCCACGACAGTGGACGGCACTCCCACCGCCGACGCACCAAGAGGGAGACTTGGGACCGAAAGCATCAATCCTGAAGCCTCCCCCCCAGGGCCGAAGGAGGAAGTCCGTGTACTGAACTCCGACCCAAGAGCCGGAGTTGGAGCAAGGGTCGGGCCCGACCCTAAAACCTCCACCAGTTCCATCAGTGCCAGCTCCAACGGTGCCGAAGCTGTTGGAGGAGGAACCACAGTAGGGGAGTGGACCATCGGCTCCGAAGCCGAATGGGCTGGAGCTGAAACTAGCTTTTGGAACACCGGAGACTGGAAGAGTCTAAGGAGCACCCTGTCGATGTCTGAATCAGACATCTTGGATGATCTAGAGGATACCGATCGGGCCCGAACCGATTTCTCCATCAGCTCCGAAGGGCTCTGGGACCGGCTCCGAATGGACTCTACCACTATCGGCTCCGAGGGAGATCTCAAGGTAATTTCCCTCGGTGCCGATAAGGACTTCGCCCGAGGGAAGAGTCTGAGCTGGTAACCCTTATCGGCTCCAATATCAGTGGAGCCGATGAGGGTGACCCGCCTCTCGACGCTCCAGTCCTCGGCTCCGAAACCAGAGGGGTAGAGGCTGGAGGCATCGAGGCAGACCGTTCCGCCCTCGGCTCCGAAGTCCGTGGAGCCGATGGAGAAGTCTGCTTAGATCTTTTTGCAGTCGGTTCCGACTGACTGGTCGGAGCCGACACTTTCTTCTTTTTGGAAGGAGAAGGAGAGGAAGATAAAGCCTCCTCGAAGGATGGCTTGATTAACCCCTTGAGGATTAATTTGTTCTTCCTCTCCTGGAGGACTCTTGATGAGAAAGCGTGGCACACACTACACGACTCTTGTAGGTGCTTGGCACCTAAGCAATAGACGCACGAGGAGTGGTCGTCCGTTATGGACATTTTGAAACTACACCTCGTGCATTTCTTAAACCCGGAGGGTTTGTGTTCTTTAGACATAGCCCAAGTCAAACACAGTTGTCTACAACAATCGAAAAATTAGGGTTACAGCAAGTAACAAAATCCCTACTTTAATATTTTAAAGTTAAAAAATAAAATATATATTTTTTTTTTTTTTTTTTTTAAATACAGTAAGAAACAATTTTCTATAGAAGAAGATAGATAGAGAGGGTCAAGACCCTCTAACTTAAACGGGTACTTGACCCACACACAAAACCAAGGTAGTAGAAACAACAGGGGAAGGCCCCTCTAAGTTAAACGGGAAACCTTCCCTGACAGGAAAAAACACGAAATCCTCTACCAAAACTACCAATACACGTTCGTACAACAACAATATAGCAACAATAGCTGTTAAAACAGCTTTTGGGTTTAAATCAAGCAAATTTCTGACAGGAAAAAGCCTAAATAAATAGTACTTAGCCCAGCCAAGTTGAGACCACGTCTAAGCTTTGTAAGCGGCAAACAAGATCTGGAGGATCAGTGGTGGTGCATCCTGGGATAAAGATAGCTCAGCCAATAAGAGGCCTCGCTCTATAGCATAAGCGTGCCGAGTCGGAGCCAAGGGATCGGCTCCGAGCCCATCAGTACAGAATGTAGGAGAGATAGGATCACATAACATCTCAATGTTTTTTTTTATTGCAGTACAATGAAGATCGGAATATTTGCCCTTTCTTCACTGAAGTGCGATCTCGGAGTTGAAATATATATTTAGCGGGGCTGTGGGGGTGCAGCCCCCCACAATAGAGATTTCGAGTTTCTGTATTTTCGCTCATGTCAGCGTCCGATATTTCTCCCTTTCGGTGTTCTAATATAGACCCGTGCTGATAGCACTTAGGTGTGCTACAATAATTGCTACAAAACCCTGTTGAAGTGCAAAGCGATTTAGCTATTTGAAGTGCAAGAGAGAAAGAACTAGTAAGATTCAAGGAAAAAACTGAAGAGCAGACTTTCTGGCACCAGTAATAGTTTACCTCAGCTCTGCACTGCTAGGCAGAGCTTAAACAAACGTAAACCCACACAAATGCAGGCTTTCAAACCAGAAAGTTGAAAGGGATGGAAAAACTGCCCAAACAATGAACAAACTACAATTTCTGGGCCAGAAACCCTACCTACTGCTTATCACTCCCACTGATAAGATAGAAGGCTTCCCTCCAACACAGAAAGGCTTGGGGGGGGGGGCTCAGAACCTTACAAACAGTCCTGGATACAGCAAATCTGTATCTGGACTACACTAGTTATAGGAAAGGCAGGAAAAAAGCACAAACTCAGGTTTTTAAACCGGAAAGTTGAAAGGGATGGAAAAACTGCCCAAACGGCCAATAAACTACAATTTCTGGTCCAGAAACCACTCCTCTTGTGGAAGATAGGCAACCTAGTGCTTACCACTCACACTGATAAGTTAGAAGGCTTCCCTCCAACACAGAAAGGCTTGGAGGGGACTAGGCTAGTTACAGGAAAGACAGGAAAGAAGCTTAGAACTTTTTGTTTTTTTTTTACAGAAAGCAGCTAAAACAGCAGTAAAAATCAATTCAAATGCAGTACAAGCTAGCACACTTGAGTGTGTTGCAATATTAAAGCAAATACAGTTTAAATAAATGCAATTAAATTAAAAAATGACTAAAAACAAGTGCAGAAAGCAGTAAATTAGGAAAAAAATCAAAATGGAGGCACTGAGACTGTCTCTTTCCCCTTCCTGATGCTCTTGCAGTCTGCAGCACACCAAAACTGAATCCACGGAGCTTAAACAAGTGCAAACTCATGCAAACATGGGCTTTTAAACCAGAAAGTTGAAAGGGATGGAAAACTGCCCAAGCGGCCAATAAACTGTCATTTTAATCTGTTTATATTCTAGCTCCTGTTCCAATACTTTGTTTTCCTGATAATTCCTAATGAACTATAACTCCTTAATTCTAACACTTGCTTTCTGTTAATTCACTAGTCCCTTTCCCCTTTACTTTCCCTCACTTCTGCTTTTATCTACTTCATTCCTCTTCCTTCTCACGTATCTCTCTCTCTCTCTCTCTTGTTTGCTGTCCATCCCACTTACTATTCCCTCCCCTGCCTCTCTTCTTCCTTTTTTTCTTCTTTCATCTCTAACATGCATTACTAACTTCTCTACTTATGCCTTCCTCTCTATGTTTTTTATATATATATATATATATATATATATATATATATAAAGGTTTACTATGAAAATTGTGAATGGAAATGCTCCACAGGTGGAACACTCGAAACAAGGATGTTCGAATGTCCATCTTGCTGAACATCTCCATGTTGAAAGTTCATATCAGCGAATGCACTAGGCATTAACTGTCATGAACTGAGAAGTACTGTACAGAGATCGCAGTACAGTGCGGTTTGGCAAATTCATCCCTTTCCTCACTGTAGTGCAATCTTGGAGTTGGAATATATACTTAGTAGGAGGGGTGTGGGAGGCGGAGCCCCTGACAGTGGGGGGCTTGCCCCCCTGCCAAAACGTGATGCTAGGTGTAGGAGTTTAGTTTACCTGTGCTCCTACACAGACATCACGTGATGTGTTTGATTTTAATGTTGAATCTGCTGAATTTGTTCAGCTGATTTGACATTGTGCTTTGCGGAATGTTTTTTTTTCGTAATTGTGGTTTGGTGTTTGGAGTGGAAATTATTTTGTTCCACGACATTATGATAGTAAACCATATATAAATATATGTCCATATTGTTTATCCTAAGTAATGCCTTGAATTACATGCATACTTTAATGCTTTAACCTGTATAATATTTTAACCATTCTGTTATGATATTATTGTCTGTGCTTTGATCATGTTTAACTTTGCTGTTAGTTTAATGTCTTATCACCTTTATCTTTTATATATAATTTCAGGTAGATATCTTCTGTGATTTTTGTAATTTTTTTCTGCTTCTTCTTTCTTTTTTCTTCTTGTAATGTTCTTAACTTTCCCTTGAAATGTTTTCTTTTTTGGAAACCTTTATGTAAGTTTTATGTAAATGTTATGCAAGGTTTATGTTTTATGTAAGTTTTATTATAACCTGGAGCCTTTCTCCCTGGCCCTCCACTGAAAATGGGCTTACCCTGCCCCAGTGGACTTTCCCGGTAATCAAATGCCAATAAATAAATAAAATAAATGTTTACAAAGGTAATCATTCCTGTGGCAATTCGAAAACCTGACAGACACATATATGCAAGCAGTGATGCTCTCTCTGTTATTTTTGAGTTGATTTAGCTGATGATATGCTTGTTGCACCCTAAGAATATACCCAAATGGTAAACATTTGATAGTAACAATGTGTGAGCAGTAATATCCCCCTCCCCCATCATTTTTCTTCAGTCAATTAAGTTGATGTTATATTTGTTGTCCTTATTTAATTGGGTTTTTATGGCAATTTCTATGTGTGTTTTATATATGTTTTAATATGCAGCTGTATTCATGCAGTTTTACTTTAGTCAAGTCAAAGTCAAAGCAAGCTTTATTGTCATTTAGAACTACAGGCGTGTAGCCTAAACAAAATTTCATGCATCAGCTCAATTCTTGACATTAGAAAGGAAAGTGAAACAACACATGCAAGTAGATGAATAAACATAACTAACAAATACAATAATACACCCAATACATGTAAGAAAGAGCAGAGACATTTTCCAACACTCATATACGAAAAGAATACCCTCTACTGAGTTAAATTAACTACCCTATTTAAAATAATACAAAACACACTGCAAATTGAAATGCTTAAGTTATTTGTCTAATATTGCACTTGAGTGAGTTAAATAATACTGACTATGGATATAATAAATAAATATTGCACTTTCTTGGAATATTTGTAAGTATATATTGCACAAATAAATAAAAATTGACTTATTATGTGTCTAGACCCCTGGGACTAGTGCCTGACTTTAGAAGTCTAATCACTGAAGGGTAGAAACTGTTGCTGGATCTTGTAGTCCTGCAGTGGATGCTGCGATATCTCCTGCCCAATGCCAGATGCTTAAACAGTCCATGCGTAGGATGCATGCTGTCCTGTATTATTTTGGTGGCCTTCTGGATGCTTCTTGCAGAATAAAGATGTTGTATCGTTGGAAGACTGGAACCTGTTACCTTCTCTGCAACCCTCACCTCTCTTTGTAGCACCTTCCTTTCTGTAACCGTGCAGCTTCCAAACCACACTGTGAAGTTGCAGGTGAGGATACTCTCCATTGCACCTCCGTAGAAGGTGGAGAGAATACGAGGAGGAATCTTAGGTTTTTTCAGCCTTCTTAAAAAGTGGAGCCATTGGTGCACTTTCTTGACTAGCTGGCTGGTGTTTCTTGACCACAAGAGATCCTCTGATATGTGCACACCTAGGAATTTCATACTCTTAACTCTCTCCCCACACTCTCCTCGTTGATCCTGATGCTGGGTGGTTTGTTCCCCTCTTTCTGAAGTCGATGATAATCGCTTTGGTCTTGCTTACATTCATGTCAAGGTTGTTCCCCTCGCACCAACTGATCAGAGATGTCACCTCCTCTCTGTATGCCCTTTCATCCTCATTTGTGATGAGCCCCACAACTGTGTAGTGTCATCAGCAAACTTGATAATATGGTTGGACTTGTGCTTAGCATAGCAGTCATGGCTCAGCATGGTGAATAACAGTGGGCTGAGAACACATCCCTGTGGAACCCCGGTGTTAATTGTGATACACTTTGATGTGTTCTTACCTGAACACACCCTCTGTGGTCTCTCAATCAGGAAGTCCAGGATCCAGTTACAGAGATGTTTACTGATTCCTAAATGTGACAGTTTTTCTATCAGCTGCATTGGTAGCACTGTATTAAATGCAGAGCTGAAGTCTATGAACAGCATCCTCACATAGTTGTTTTTGCCCTCTAAATGCTCAAGTGAGATGTGTAGTGCTACTTATATGGCTTCGGCTGTGGCTCATTTAGCTATGTATGCAAACTGCAGAGGGTCAAAATCAGGAAATAGGCAAGATGAAAGATGCTTTTTGATCAGCCGCTCAAAACATTTCACAACAGTGGATGTCAGAGCAACTGCTCTATAATCGTTAGGGCTGGAGGGAGTACTTTTGTGTACTGAATCTTCAGATTTACCTCTTAGGTTAAGCAATACCTGACAGATTCTTTCTTCTGCATTGTGTGTCTGTGTATTTATTCTGACTCCTAAGTCAAGAGTTGCTGCATTCTATTGTCATGTTTCTTTCTGGGCTGCTTCATTTTCTGTTTCTGAAGTTTATGCTTTCACTTTTTATAGTATGTTTTACCTTTTTGGATGACTTTTACTGTTTTTAATCATTAATGAACATAATTTGAGTTTTAGTGCTATTATTATTGTAAAGTATGTTTAACTTGTGTTACAGTCCTAAATATTGTGTTGTTTTATTTATTTTGCCATTATTTTATGCACATTTAGCAATGCAGTTGAGTTCAGGATGTTTGTTTCTGGTGTTACATTTTCTTTTTTATTGATTTACTTGTTTGTTTTATGCTTTTCCGGTATTTCTTTGTTTAACAGTTTTTTTCTGCTAAATGACTTTTCAAGACAGTTTACTGGAGTCCAATGTCTAGGGATCTGTGAGTGAGTGAGTGAAGTCTAGGTGGGCTGTAATAAATTTTCATGTGTATTGAATGGATTTGATGCACAAGTAGTTAAAATATGATTGGTCAGATTTTTTTGTCCACTTTTAAATATTCAAGCACACACATACAGGGCCAGATTCCAAAACAGTTGCTCTCAGTGTAAGTCTGCTCTGAAAAATTGCTCTCTTTTTTAATTTCTCCAAATCTTTTGGGTTTCTAATATCATGATGGGAATGGACCCCATTCCTAAGTCAAAGTATGATTAAAGTTCATGAAATTAGTATTGTTTCAATCTTTCATGTCAGCCATAAGTACTCTTCACAGCAGCCACAATGTGCTCTCAGTATAAGTGACCTACTTCGGTGTAAGGCTTATCTATAAACAAGCTTACACCAGGGGTCAAATTCCAAAAAACCTACTCTTAGCCTGTTCTCAATGTAAGTTGTCACTTAACCTGAGAGCAAGGCTTTAATAATCAAGCCACCAGTTTCAATGTATGATCCAGCAAGTTATCAATAAATCAGTACTAAGTTATATAACAAGAAAAAACTTAACTTAAAAGGGATACAGAAACATGCTTTCTGACCTGATTTTTACAATCGTTCACAATAATTGCTGGGGAGGCAATCTCTGGTTTCTTAGAAACCCTGAAACAAGAGTGAAATGGTTTATTTGATGAATGCCCAATGAGGCACATATGTGATTCAGCAAGTTATCATTAAATTCAGTATTAAGCAATATAAACTAATTTTATTTATTTGTTCAGTGCTCAGTCATGCAGTTGCATTATTCAGCAAGCTATCAATAAAATCAGTATTAAACATTCTAAAATAATTACAACAAAATCTGAGTTAAAGGCATATAAGTTCATAAGTTTGGCAATCTGGTGATCAGATTCATAGACAATTAATAGACTATGGCTCCCTTTGAATTACCCATATGTCTATGTTTTTTTAAAATAATGTCTGCAAGATATGTATCATACCAAGCCCACTTAGGAGAATAGACAATAAGCTTAGCTTTAACATAAACATCCAAGCTCATCATCTCCTAAATGCTAGAATATGTCAATGCTCTATCTCAATTGGCTGACTAATTATTATTCTGTCTACATTTCTACTTAATTATTCCTCTCTCCACCTTATCATTACTTGTGACTAGTCTACTCTATTTCTTCCCCACTTTATCTAGCTTTCAGGTTCTCTTCCTCTACAAGTACCTTTACTCCAACTACCTGTCTATTGATCATAGCATTACTGTTTTGGGGACTATGACATTGCTATTATTTGGGAAAACTCAAATATTATTCTGCTTTTGACATTAACTGATTGATTTGTAATATATGTAATACATTGTAAGATGTTTATTATATAAAATGTGTTTATTTTTATATGTTTGTATGTAACTATGAAATATTTTACCTGGCACATCTTTTGGCTAATTGTCATGCTAGGTCAGCTATAATGTACTTATAAATGTTTTATGTTTATGCAGCTTTTCTCCCCAGGCCTCCACTGAAAAGGCGTCCTGCATGACGCACTCGTATAATTCCAGTAAAGAAATGTTATATATAAATAAATAAATAATTCCAGAGTTCCAGAAAAATGCATTTGGTATAGATATAAATCATTTCACTTCTTAGTTTTTCATGCATTCTGGTTAATAGACAGAGTGGCAGCTTGCTATTTCCTCAGAAACTTTGCAACAGGAGTAAAGCATTTTTGTGATGAATGCTTGATCATCAAAACCTATGCAATTCAAAAGAAACAAAGTACTATTAAACAATAAAAACTTATAAGCAGGATCTGAATTACAAGGTATATATGTATCTTAATTGCTGAGTTTTTACTGAGTTTTTAAGAGTTTTGGAGGTTATTTCCCCAGACTCAAAATGTGTTTAGCCTTCATTGTTATCTGGACAACTTATGACATTGAGCAGAAAACAGTTCAACAAATATAACATCACTAAATATGTATATTTTGTGCAGTCTCCTCCTAAAAACACTTTTTAAATATTTAGTTCAGTTATAATATGTAATGTTTGTTTCCACAGCTAGTCTGATACCAACTACAACAAATTGAAGAGAATCCAAAGATTTTTATTATGCAAGCCAAACAGCTAAAAGATAAACCTTATCACAATAATTTAACAACTATAAATTATTAAGGGGAGATCATATGCTGGCTTATAAAGTTATGCAATGGATTACGGCAATCTTAACTGTTGGTGAGAACCTTAGCAAGCTTAATTCTAATTGGATATTTTAGACTATATTGCCTCCATTTTGGAGCAACCACATTTTGGAGTTGGTTGCCTTGATTTTTTTGCCTTTATCCTTAAGTTACTTTTAAGTCTGTTTTGGGTAACTCAGAGCCAGATCATGATCAAATGAAATGCAGGGAATGGACTGCCCCCCTTCAGCCATATCAACATCCTATTACTGGTCTCTTCCCATTTACCATAAAACACTGTTCAAACCTGTCAGGACACATATTTCTTTTTTTTACATTTTACAATTATCATGTAGATTTTGGGTTTAATTTAAAACTGTTATTTCAAATTTTACAGCAAAAACACAGATATTCATTTGTTAAATAAACAAACCAAGTTAAATAAAAAAATGTCAACAGTCAACAAAACAAGGAAAAGAACGATCATGCCCAAAGAACATGGCCCATATGATGATGCTCTGATCTATTGTAATCACTTCATTCCTTTACAGCATAACTACTGTGGGTTTCTGGATTGCAGGAGCCAAGTATTCACATACTCGCACACATGCACACACAAGCGCGCACGTGCACACACAAACATATCAATTACAGCCACTTGCATGATTGTAAACCTTAGATATGAAATGTGTCACAGCTCTCTGCTGTCATAACCATACACTGGAACTCAGTGCAACCCCCTTCTGTCATCTCAATGTCAAATCAGAGACAAAGATCCAAAATCAGGAACAGATTGTACATGTTTTCTTATATACTTAAATAGTTGAAAGAATAAAAAAGCTTTACATTAGCAAGTATTTTTCTGAAGAGTACAAAGTCTGAAATTCATGCCTGTCATTATTTAATGACTGTAATCCACAACAATTTGACAGAAAGCTACACATTTTACAAGGAATGGGTGAAATATCTCTCAACTTCTTCGCTTAAGAATTCTGAACAAAGCCAAAAATAATGAGGGGACAAAGGCCCAAGTTTTAAATACAATTTTATCTGTTTGATGACCAGGTGAGCTCACTGTACAAAGTGTCCTTTTGCTGGGATGACCCAGCAGCAGCAGCACCAAATGAGTGGCTTGCCAAATGCATACATTAACCAAACGTAGGTAGAAGGATTCAAACCCTGTATATTTGACTACAGAAGGCAATTTGTTAACAGTTCACAGCCTCGGTTGCCAGACGATTATAATTCACTTGAAATACATTTTTGAAAAACAGTTATGAAACTCTAATGACTAGCATTATTGAGTGACTGAGCGTTGTCCTCAGTGATTTATCAGAAAATTAAGATAAGGAAGGTCTGTCAGTCAGTGCAGTGGATTACGGTTTTAAGCTCTTAATGGGCTGCTTCCTGTAGTTAAGGGTACATGATTTCACTGTTTCTATCTCCTTTTGCCTTCTGTGTGACTCTGAGTAAGTCATATTATCAGACAATGCTACAAGCACTTGGTGAACAAAAAAAAGGATAGAGCATATTTCTGAGCAAGAATAACTATGACACTCTAATGACTTCTTTTTCTTTCAGCTGTTCCCATTAGGGATCGTCACAGTGGATCATCTGTTTCCATTTCTTCCTGTCCTCTGCATCTTGCTCTGTAACACCAACCACCTGCATATCCTCTCTTACCACATCCATAAACCTGATCATAGGCCTTCCTCTTTTCCTCCTACCTGGCAGCTTCATCCTTACCATCCTTCTCCCAATATACCCAGCATCCCTCCTCAGCACATGTCCAAACCAATGCAATCTTGCCTCTCTGGCTTTGTCTCCAAACCATCCAACCTGGGCTAACCCTCTACTATACTTATTCCTAATCCTGTCTACCCTCGTCACACCCAGTGCAAATCTTAACATCTTTAACTTTGCCACATACAGCTCTGACTCCTGCCTTTTTGTCAATGCCACTGTCTCCAACCCATATAACATAGCTGGTTTCATTACCCTCTTGTAGACCTTCCCTTTCACTCTTACTGGTACTTGTCTGTCACAAATCACTCCTGACACTCTCCTCCACCCACTCCACCCTGCCTGTACTCTCTTCTTCACCTCTCTTCCACACTCGCCATTACTCTGAACTGTTGATCCCAAGTATTTAAACTCATCCACCTTCGCCAACTCTACTCCCTGCATCCTCACCGTTCCTCTATCCTCCCTCTCATTCACACACATATGTTCTGTCTTAGTCCTGCTGACCTTCATTCCTCTCCTCTCTAGAGCATATCTGCACCTCTCCAGGATCTCCTTAACCTGTTCCCTACTCTCACTACATATCACAATATCATCTGCAAACATCGTAGTCCACAGGCACTTGATCTCGTCTGTCAATCTGTCCATCACCACTGCAAATAAGAAAGGGCTCAGAGCTGATCCCTTGACACTCTAATGACTGGTATTACTAACTAACTTTATTCCACAGTGACTTACCTGAAAAAGTGTTGGCATTTTCTGTCTATAATCCATCATGTAACTGGAGGGAAACACACACACACACACACACACACACACACACACACACACACACACACACACACACACACGCGCGCGCAGCTTCAGTTGTTCCACAGTGGTTAAGTGATAGAAATGCTAGCAGAAGGTCCTTCACATAAACTGCACCAGTGCCTCCTCATCCTCATGTAACCCCTTTCTGATTGACTGCATGCCCATCCATAATTGTTTCTACACACAGACAGCCCACATCATTTTCTTAAAGCTCTTTTGCCACCAAGATTGGCACAGAAAGGAACACAGAACACTTCCCTTACAGAAACTGTCTACATGTTAAGTGTGTGATAATTATGTTTAGGCCAAACTTCATCTGTTTTCACACACAGCTGAAGAAAACAAGTCCTTCTGACACAGTGTTCCTTGTTCTAGTCTAGAGCACCTTTTTTGTATTCTTCCAGTTAGCACCAATAGTTCCTTATGGAATCCAGACTTCTTTGGGTCTGGTTTCTGTAACAGACTTACCAGCTAATAACAAGGAGTATTAGAAAGGGTAAGGAGCTATTAACAAAATTATAGAAAGATTATTAAGCCACAATGTCCAACAATAGAGAAATTAATCACTGTTTGCCAGTTATTATTCATATGTTCATATTTATGGCTCGTAGTTTCATATCTGAAAGACCTACATGCTGTTGATGGTTACGGTGTTAAATGCCATGGTGAAAGGCAGAAAAATTTGTTGTCGATGTCTGTTTTTTATCATAGTATTGTGGAGATACTGCTAGTTGCTTGTTAGTAATTATGAAAATAAGCAATTTTCATATATACTTTATACTTGAAAAAATAAATGACTTACAAACTATTTCATTGCATCAAGTGAAGCCTTTGATGTTGTTGAAGAAAACAGTCATTGATATTTGCACTGTATGTTGCACATCATGAGAAATATTCAGTGCTACTTATATTGCTTTCATGTTTCTGTAAATATCTCAATAAACATACATTCACAGACAAATGTCTTGCTTTCACGTGAAAGCCTATACCTGGTTCAGAAAGCTGTTCTTACAAAATGAGTCTAGCTTGTACAATTTCCAAGATAAGATAATTTGTTTGTGAAAGTTTAGCAAAAAATATATAATTTAAGGTTTGTATGCATTATACAAAAGATTATGAGTGGGTCAGCAATCATAACTTCCTTACTATACAATGACCGTCCATTAATATTTGAAAATGAGCACGCTGATTGGCCAGCCCAACCAAAGTGCCCGTTGTAAATCTCAGAATATACCAACGGAAAAAGGTCATGTCACCCAGACGTCTTTCCTTTCGTATATTCCATAACCTTTATTTTTTTGTTTAACAAAAAAAAAATCTATATTCCAGACTCCGGACATACCAGAGAGGCAGCATGGAGAAAATACAAAGAAAATCAGATACATTATTTAAAACTAAAGACACATACCTGATTTTCTTTGCATTTCCTTCATTCTGTCTCTCTCTCCTACCCCTAATGTAGCCAAAATATTTTTTTTAATAAAAAAAAAAAAAAAAAAAACGGAGCAATGGAGACTTTCTTTTCTCGGTTGCTTCCTTTTCACAGCATTGATGTACTAGGTATGCGTGGGAATGCAAGTCCCATACGCATGTGCAGTACATCAAAACAAGGCAGCAGGATACCACCAGCCATGGAAGGACAGTACTGTGCCATTATACAAAGCATTATTTTATTTTTTTCTAAAATAATGTCATTGTGTAATAGCAATAACCAACTCTGTGGTTGTGGTATATTGAAATTTACCCACGGTTGGCTTTATTTAATCACTCGGGCTTTGCCCTCGTTATTAAACCACACCAACTATGGGTAAATCTTCAATAAACCACAACACATTGTTCATTATATGCTTGAGACATGGATGCTAAGACAAGAGGTGAAACTTAGCATCCATGTTGAGAATACATAATTTAAGTTTATGATCAGAGACCTGATCATAATTCTTTCTAGAGAATGAAGCCTTTTATGCTCCATGTACTACTAGTTACAAAAAATGCTAAGTGTTTTACTTGCTTTCAAAGCCATAAAACACATAGTAAGCACGTAAGAAAGACAGTGTAACAGAGTCCGGTATGTTTACACTCACCTTGCCATTACTGTTAACTGTACCAGAATGTCAAGATTTTTGCCTCAGGAGTTTGGTCTGTTCTTCATAAAATCCATGTTGTTTGGAAAAATTACTGAGGACTGAATTCACAAAATAATGACATGCATTTAAATTTCAGACTTCATATCCTTCAGAAAATGCTGGAGAATACTTATCATGTTATTCTACCTACTTTCTACGTTTAAAACAGGAAGTCAGGGAAACATTATCAGTATGGACAGCAGACAAAAACAAATCAGATTTTTATTCAGCCTCTGTCTTTCCTGGGCATTACTGGCAGATGTGACTGCCTAGTGTGAGAACTGACCTTAACAAGACAAGCAGCAGGTGATCAACATTTGTTAAGGCCAGGTCTCAACCTAAAGTATCGCTTCACCAGTTTGCTTTTTTCTGTATATCAGAGCATAATCACTGCATTCCATGAACTACAGTATATTTAGTATTTATAGAAATACTATGAACACACTCACTATTATCACTGTAAAAATGCTTCTTCTTGATAACATTGCTATTTGTGCAGTTTTAATAGCTTTTATTATTCACAAAATATTTACATTTGTTTACCTTATGCTTTTTTAAGTTGATTTTTTTTTTAGAAAATGCTCTGGAATGCAAAGATGTGTATAGGCTGTATAGGCTGCTAGAGGTATGAGATTCCACACTGCACAGAAGTTAATGAATTGCAAACAACTCATGGACATTGTCACTAAATAATATATGTGATCATTTTTCAGGCAAACATTTCGGATCTTTTTACACACAGACTGACCACCTTCCATACTAACAATTTATATAAATGGTATAAAGTCAAAATATGCAACTACTGTACTTTCTGAAAATTATTTCAGCTTTCACATACCATCTGCTCCCTTTACCCAAGATAGTTAATAACTCTGATCACATGATGCTAAAGAAGAAAATAATTATACCCAAAGTATTTTGCTTTGTTTCACAAGTGCTCACATGCTGCATCAGAAAACACCAATGCTTGTAAGCAAGTGCCAGAAATGATTGTCATAGAAATTGTCTGCAAGCAACAGATGTCATAATTATTTTTCTAGGTAGTATTTTAGCACATTTCTTCATATGTCTCTCCTGTCAGGGTACATATCCTCTGACTATAAACAAGCTAAATAAATGGTTCATTAATAACATATGGGACATTTTTCCTGCAAGTACTACAGGTACACACATTTCTATACCCACAAATTATGCTCCTACTGTTAGGTAATCCTTTGACTTGAACTTTGACTTGCACATTTTAAAGAAACTTTATGTAAATAAAATGTTTTGCTACTACTAATTTTTTTTGGAAAGTATTTCCATTCCCAGACAAAATGTTTCCACTCAGAATAACCCCTTTATGACTAATGGGACCACTTTTTATCATATGACTATGATCAAGTGAAACTGCCCAAAGTAATTTTAGTTTATCTCATACACGCACCACAGGTGCGTGTGTGCACTCACACACACACACACACACACACACACACATACACATACTCAGACTCATACAAGCAGGCACACACACACACAAACATACATATACACAGACTCATACAAGCAGGTATACACACACACACACAAACAAACTAATACAAGCAGACACATACACACACACACACACAAACTTATACAAGTAGGCACACACATACACAAACACATACAAGCAGGCTAAACACACACACATGCGTGTGCATGCACGCACACACACACACACACACACACACACACACACACACACACACACACACATCCCTACAAACATCTGATCTCCCATGAAAAGATCTAAGAAAGATGTTAAAAACACAGAGCAAAGATTTTATTCCTGAACTCCCAGCAAGAGCAGCTGAAAGAAAAGCCTCCTTATTTCCCCCAACAACAGCAACTGAAAGCAAAACCTCACACCTATTGAAAGAAAGATAAGCAAATCTCCTTCACCGTGCATCTGTTGCAGAGCAGAATGATGCTGATGCTAAAAGAGATGGACTGGAATGTTGCTTACAAAACAGCAGTGGAGTGGGTAGCCATCATTTCTTAAAGCCAGGTTGGGCCCACAAATCAGCACCAGGCCATATGCAGTTGCCTGTGTTGCCTTGTGCTGAATCAGGCAGCGGTGTAATTCTGCAGGAGATTTGAACTACAGGGCCATGGATTCGAGATTCAACATAATCTCCCTGTTCAGCATACATACTACATGCATTATGCTGAAACATTATTACATTAAAATGAAAGCTGAATCACTATTACATAAATCAGATGAAAGCTTTACTTATGAAATCTCTCATGCTGAATGGATTATAAAGCTATTTCCAGCAAATTAGTTGGTGAGACTTGTCTGTCAAAAAATGTAGGTTATGCATTGTAAAGTTAAGGCTTCTGCAAATTAAATTAAAAAAAAAACAAATTCAGTATAAAGAAGGCTTTGAAAAGTATAAAGAAGCTCTGTCTGTTCTGGTTCAGAGTTGACTACTAAGTGGGTGAATGTATTCTTCACCATCTTTTTTCATACTTGTTCTGAGCTCTAAAATGTACAGCTTTCTTAAATACCTCATGCTTGGTTTGTTAGAGTGAAAGGTTGCTGACAGGAAGGAATCTGGCACCCTGAGATATCTTATGATCTCATACCTCACCATACCTCACAACTGTCCCTTATTTTACAGAACTTCCCCAATTTTGCTTCATATTTTTCCTTGTCCCTTGAAAAATTGTTGATTTTTTAGTTAATCTGTGTGCTTTACAGTTAGTTAATAGTGCCAGTCAGTTGTGCTTCATACCTCTGACTGTTCAGAAAATGCACAATGATGCAAGACCTGTTGTTCTATTAGCTTTATTTGTGTTTGGTAACTTGGTAGGTGGATTTCTCCCTGGACACTTTTCAACCATGACCTGAATAATTTTAAAATGAAAATAGAGTAATAATTAAAAACTGTCACAGATTTCAGGCCTTTGTCCCCTCATTATTTTTGATTTTGTCCAGAATTCTCAAGGCTTGACCCCTTGCAAAAATGCTATAACAGTATAACAGCAAGTTTCAGAATTTGTTCTAGTGGTGAAATCACAATTTATTTTTACAAATTCAAAACACACAGAATGGACTCTTGTAATTGTAATAAGGTGCCATTATGATGTCATGCTGTTTGTTTGTTTGTTTGTGTCCTTTGGCTTTTCCCGGTTAGGGGTCGCCACAGCGGAACTCCAGTCCGCTAATGATTGACAGTAGAGTTGTATGTGCTGGCTTGCCAGGCCTAATGCACAACCTTCAACGGAGGAACGCCCGTTCACGCATGTCGCCACACAGAAGACGCTCTAACTGAGGATCGAACGGGCAATGTCTAACTGTGAGCGACAACGCTACCGCAGCACCACCACCGCATGATTATGATGTCATGCTGTGAATATGACATATGTTTTTAGATCATAGGGATGCAGACTTAAAAACATCTGACACCATGAAATGTATTTTGATCTCATCTTTTAACATACATACACACACACATAAAAAAACACTTACACACTGACACACAGGCACACACACACACACACACACACACACACACACACACACACACACACACACACACACACACACACGTACACACACGTATGCATGTAGCTGTACATTCACCATGAACCTGAAGACCACTATCAGAAAAAAGTACTATGATTCTTGGTTATAGTCCCCTTCCCAAAGTAACAGTTTCTAGAAACTGAGTCTGAATCTTTTCTGTAGTTAGGACAATTTATTCATGAAATATAATAATATTATTGTAAGAATAATTAAATAATGTACAACTGTCGACATAATAAAAATAAAACCACTTACAATCCAGCATTCACTGATTCATTTTTGTAGTCTAACACTATATAAATTGCACTGCATGGAGACACAAAATTAGAATGCTGATTGTACAATACCAGTAACTGCTTCTCTATAATCCACAGTTACAGTGGATATAAAAAGTGTTCACACCCCTGTTAAAATGCCAGGTTTTTGTGATATAAAAAAAAATGAGACCACAGTAAATCATTTCAAAAGTTTCCCCACCTTTAATGTGACTTATAACCTGTACAATTCACTTGAAAAACAAACAAATCTGTTAGGGAAAAAATATAAAATATAAAAAACGTACAATAAACTGGTTGCATAAATGTGCACACCCTTAAACTAATACTTTGTTGAAGCACCTTTTGATTTAATTACAGCATTCAGTCTTCTTGGGTAGGAGTCTATCAGCATGGCATATCTTGACATGGCAATATTTGCCCACTCTTCCTTGCAAAAGCACTCCAAATCTGTCAGATTGCAAGGACATATCTTGTGCACAGCCCTCTTCAGGTCACCCCATAGATTTGTCTGGAAATGACGTGTTTTGGATTTATGCAGTCCTGACATGCTTAATACTGAACTTACTGAAAGTGGCACTGGACAGCCTTATAACCATTCTTCAGCTATATATCACACAGCATACCTCTCGACCTCTTAGTGCAAGAAATCTGGACAACGCCTACAATAATGCAGGGATAAAGGCACAGAAATAGGGGATTAAGTTAAATATTGCTCTAATAAAATTAGAAAGTTGCTAAAATAACAGAATTTCTATTAGAATGCATTCTCTGAAGGATATGAAGTCTGAAACTCAAACATGTGTCATTATTTAGCAAATTCAATCCTTACTGATATGTGAGCAAACCATCAATTTTATGAGGCAAAAACATGGGACAAAAATGTGGACATTCTGTGAAAATCTGGGTAGTTGAGAGGTAACATAACTTTCTGCTGGCAATACTAGATCTGATAAACAGGTAGAGCTGCTGCCCCAGAGGATATCATCTGAACTCATTGGTCCAGCCAAGTCTTCAGATATGTTCAGGCTCTGCTCAAAACAGACAATAAGATTCAATAACATAGAATGGCATCGAATCTCATTACTTGTTCCTGACGGAGTGGAACTCACTTCAATTCAGCAACTCTATGTATTGAAATCCACCATGTTTTCACTTTTTGATATCATCAGAAGGAGCCACTACATTATATAGAATCAGGACATAGTCAGACAACTACACAGCATTCAACAGATACAAACACAAGTTTAATAAACTTAAAAAAAATCTAATTCCACTGATATTAACTGAACTAAAAACTACATATTTTATAATCAGCAAGCCCTCTTTATATGGCAAGGGCATAATGATAGCAAAGATGTAGCAGAAAAATCTTTAAACTTGATCTTTAAGAATATTTTGACAGTGAAACATTTCACAAAATATTATAATCCTGTGCCTACAGTAGATAATAAAACTCATAAAATATGATGCAAGCATCTCAAGCTGCAATGTAGAAATGTTTCCTTCTTGTGATATTGCTATATTACATTTATTTCTAACCTAGAAGTGTGTTATTTCCCTAATTTTGCTTTTAATATGCTAGCATCTGTATAAAATGTTTCACTGAATGTCTATGATCATAGGTTTATACCAAGCTTAGGGCTGGAGAGACACTGAAGGGTTCAGTCGTTATACACTTATGATAATAAAGACAGATGGTGTATGTTTTCTTATATAATGTATAAATGATATTGCTGATTTTTAACATTTCTTGAAGATTTTCCCTATTGGTTTACATTGCAGATGGACTCTTCACTCCTGGACCATCATGGTTTCTAAGGTGAGCAAATAAATAAATCTGAACCATACTGAATGGTGGTCACATATACCCAAAAAAAGACCTATTCCATCCAGTTTTGAAATCTTTTCAGTCATATTTGTGAGCAGTAGGTCCAAGGTCTAATGTCAATTAGTCTTATGGAGAAATAAGCTTATGTCTAGCAGTTTGATGCAGAAGTTTTTTATTTTTTAAGAACATTATTAAATTAGCACTTAAGACATAGGCATACAGACATTAATAAAAAAGCAAACAAACCATATCAGCATTTCTCATATTAATTGTATATATGTTTTCTTTTTTTTATCAATTCCTGCCTTACCCTAAACTTCACTCCTTCTACTGAACATTATTCTGCATATATTATTTCCACAAATCCCATTTATTTGTATGTAATTTGCTCCTTCCCTTTTCTAAAGATCACATTTCTGGTCCGTTTATCACCTTTACAATATTCAGTAATTCAATTACAACTGGTTAAGATTTTGATTTCCATTTTCAAGTAATTGCTTTTTAACAATCAATAGCATTGAAGAATAAATAAATACATACATACCTAAATAAGTGTTTTTTTCCTTAGTTACAGCCATTGCCCCCCCTACACACGCACGCACACACACACACACACACACACACACACACACACACACACACACACATGCACACGCATGCATGCACGCACACACACACACACACACACGCATGCATGCACGCACACGCACGCACGCACACACACACACACATGCGTGCACGCACATGCATGCACACACACACACACACGCATGCATGCATGCACACACGCACGTACACACACATGCACACACGCATGCATGCATGCACGCACACGCACGCACGCACACACACAAACACACACACGCACGCATGCATGCATGCACACGCACACACACACACACGCATGCATGCACGCACACGCACGCACACACATGCACACACACACACACACACATTTCTGACAGAATACTATGAAGGGAATTTTTAAAGTCTGCCAGCTCAGTTCATTATACTCCTAAAGAACATGTTCCCATTTTCTGTTTTTTTTTTTCCATTTCACCTCCATCATTTCCTGTCTATCTGATGAAAAATTAAAGTCAGAAGGGTATAAAAAATACACGTGGAAATACCTCTTAGTTAAAATCCTAAACCTTCTGGACTTTGTTGCATTATTTGTTTCCATACACATATCCTTCCATTGTTCTTTTGTAAATTGCCATTCCAGTCTCTCCTCCGAAACTTTTCTAACTTCCTGTAAATGATTCTTATTATTATGCAATATTTTGTATGTCTTACTAATTATTCTCCTTTTAATAGCAGCTACTGTTCTAGACTGAACTAAAAACTCAACTAGCTCTGGTCTTTCACTTAGGGCTACCCAATCCCTTTCCTTTGCCTACACACTGATATCAATCATCAGTAAGGAAGGCAGTCTCTAGCATTCAGTCCAAATTTCTGCGTGGCCCTATCCCACTCTACTACCTTTCCCTCTCTAGTCATTATTATCATCATCAACCCCCTTTTTCACATTTTCTGTATCATGTCATGTCACTCTCCTACATTTTTGTACTCATGTCTGACTTTGGTAGGTCTTCTCTCACACAATCCATCCACCTCATTGCTGCATGCCCTCAGTTCTTCTTGCTTTCTTCCTGTCTGTCCCAAATCTTCTTCTCCAGATTGGCTTCTCCTTTTCTGCACACGTCTGAACCACCGTAATGTGTTCTCTTTCACCTTTTCTGCAACTGGAGCTGCTTTGGCTTCTGCTCTGATCTCCTCATTTCTTCATCCGTTCCACAGTGTGCATCCTACCACCAATCTCATGAACTTCATTTCCATCACCAATAGCTTCCTCAACTACTCTGCCTTTACTGCCCAGGTTTCTGTACCACACAGTAGTACTGGTCACACCACTGCTTTGTATACCTTAGTTTTCAGATTATTTGCCATTCTTCTGTCATACACTACCCCTGACACTCTATGCCAGATGGCTGCAGCCCCCCTGATTCTAGCTATGACCTCTTCATTCACACTTCCCTTCTCCTCAACCACCCCTTGCAGATATTTGAAACTGTTAACCAGTTACACTGTTTTCCTTTCTATCATAATTCTCAGCTCCCTCTCTGGTGATTTGTTTCCAATACTTTGCTTTCTTTGTCAGTTTTCTTCGATATATTCCAGCCCTTTCTTGCCTATTTTCTATACCCCTACTTACAGTCATCCCTACTGACAAAATCTCCTGCCACCATCCCCATGTTGACTTACTTCTTAATACTGTTTGCAACTTTATGAATTTAATATTCTGTATAGTTGTTATTTTCCTTAGGGATACTGCCCCTTTTTCTCCAACTTCCCTCTGTTTTATCATTATTCCTTTTCATTTTGATTAATTAATCTTCTGCCTGGGTTATGTATATGAGCTTTAACCATATGGCTTCCTAACCCACCCTCTTCTAAGGAGAAAATTAATTTATCCCACTTAACTCTTTCCCTCTTCCCTCATAAATAAATTCCTTCAACTCTTTATTAACTGTTGTCCACAACTTCTCCCCTGGATGAAATTTAAGACTATGGATGGTATTCCAGTGATTCATTCCCCCTGCCTCTACTTGTTGCTGATTAAGAGTCTGAGCAAGTCATTTAAACCACCAAGTGTTCCCAGGTTGAGCCTGAGCTCTACTCCCTTTAATAAATATGTTTTTTTTTATTTGTGTGAGTGTTTCATATCCACCTTAGGTAGGGCATCATTGTTTGCAATAATACCTCAGTTTTTGCTTGGCTTATCTGGATTGCTGAAGAGCAGTATATCTTTGTAGCTTGCCATTATAAGAATTTCTTCTGTCGTGCCTCTTTTTTTTCCCATGTGAATCCAATAAATAATCCTGCTGTTTTTGCCTTTCCCGTCTTCATGATTATCTATAGTGCACATTCCTTTCACTCCCTTAATTGCTCATATCTGTTGCATTAATGCCATGCCTAACATAGGTAGCTGCACTTACATCACTTACTTGTCTTAAAGACTGTATCCTGCAAGTTGAGTACCCTCATATATTCACATCTCAGTTATAATTCGAATTGCAGCATACCAGCATGACTGCAGCAACACAGAATTTTTCATTTTGCATCAGGTCTCAGATTACGAACATTTGTTAACACTGCCTTTGGTATGGTGACAGCTTTATTATTTTTATTAGTAGTAATATTTTTCTGGCAAGGCATTTTCAAAGATTCCTTTTGTCTATGAAATACTTCGCAGAATGTACCCTTACATTGTTCTTTATCGGTTCTTTAACATCTGTTACTAATAGTTTTGTTCCTGATGTTGCTAGTGAAGGCTGGTGCTTTGTTTTGTTTCTTGGCTCACTTCTCCAGGGTAGTTTAAAGTTTTCCATGAAGCAGTTAAACCTATTTAGTAAGACCTTGGTTCCTTTGCCAGAACTGTTGCATCTCTGTGGGTAAAACACTATCTCATTTTTTAGTCAAGTTCCTGATCTATGTACAAGTACTTTAACCAGACAATGAATGTGCCTGATTAATGCAATCTAGGTATGCCTCTTCCATAAACTTGTACCTCTTCTGAAAAGGTAAATATATGTTATTTTGTCTAAAGCTCCTGCATAATACTTGCAATTCCTTCAGCACCGATTTTATAAAATTCTTATCCAAGCCTTGTGCAGTGACACACAATGTCCCTCCTCAGATGAAATTCCAGTGCTTCTTATTATCCTGTTACTGTTCTCCTTCCACCATACCTGACAAACCTTACATTCTATTCTGTTACTTTTGAAGTCATTGTCCCCTAACAATTATGTCTCCCACTAATAGTCACTTCCTCTTTTACTGTGATCATGTACTGTTAACCTCTAAGTGTTGATGTAGTTTGCTGCTGTTTCAACCTTGCAGGCTCCTTATATCATCTTTGTTTTGTACCACGAGTCTCTGTACAGGGGAGCCATCTGTCTGCTATAATAGTAAATACATTTTGGAGAGGAAGAGTGAAAGGTTATGTTTGTGTTTTCATACCCAAATCTTCTCTTAAATTGTGCTGTATCAGATTGTCATTTTCTGCTGAAGTTTTACAGAACTGGATAAAACTTTATTTGACTTTGGCTAGGAAGAAAACATTGGTGTACCCCCACTGGGCCTGCTTGGCATTGTGTAATTTGCTTTCTTAGAACTGACAGTTCCTTGCAGATAAACTTAATTTTAACCTGCAGAGTGTTTCCCTAAATGATGAAGCATCATGGCCACTGTACTGCCCTACTCTGTACATCCATATGAGCCACGTAGGCACATCAAAACCTTGTCAGGTAAGTTAATAGGAGGGCATATGATAATTAAAACTACCTGTAAGCACAGGATTCAGTCATTTCAATAAACCCCTGGTAAAACTGAGTCACTATTAGGGCTAAGTTTTAATGTCCACAGGTTATAACAACCTCAGAATTGATCATAATATTTAAGGGCTGTATGGAATGAAGCCCTCTACATGGCTGGTAATGACAGCTTTGGCTCCACAAAAGACACTAGTTTTACTTTTTCTCTGTTTCCTTTAAGCTACTTTCAATCTGTATTTTTAACGTAAACTGTACTCAGTTTGACTTTCCTCAGTTAAATTACCCAGACCAATAGGAGCAGTAATAGAAGGAATACATACGTCAAAGCTTTGCAGGAAATTATGTCCTACAGGCAGATTGTTTTAGTGGAGAGTGGGTGAAATGAAAGTCTGGTGAAGCCATAGACCAGTCCACTGCTGAAAAACAGCAGATTGCTTATACCCAGTACACTGATCAATAAATGCATTTCATTCTCCTTATTTCCTGTGGTTTACTACAGAGGCATTTAACTGTTTCATAAGACAATATACAGAAAGAAACCTTCCATGGCATAATGAATGCCAAAAGGAAGTTCCTAAAAGAGTCTGGCAAAGCCATTATTTACTCTTAGTCCTAGAAAATGAGAACATTATATTTTCATTTCTGTTCTTTGTTATAGAAGCATAAATAGTTATTTTACCACATAATGTATTTATATGTACATATTTTATGCAGTTATAAATGGATATCTTTGAATATGAGTGAATCTTGATATAACAAAGACGGCATTTTGCTTTGTAAAAACATTTTGAAAATGGTCTGTAATAGAGCTTGGGTCAACATGCATTTCAAGCAATGATGTCAGAAGCAGCCAGTGATCCAAATGCTGTCAGGCAAAGGCAAGAGCAGCAGAGCTAAAAAGCCACTTCAACATAATGAATGCAGAGCAATGAAGGCTAGAAATAACAAAGGCCCCATAACATTTCATGCTCTATTACTGCAAATAATGACTGCATATTGTAGCACTTTCATTTGTTTCCTTCCTAGCAATGCACAGATATATTTTCATTATGAATCTCTACTGAGGAGTACAATAAAAAAAAAAAAAAAAAATCCATAATCACAATTATACCAGCCGCTGCAGAAAGATTGTCACTTCTGATTCCTTAGAGAAACTGGTTTGTTTTTAGATTGGTCATTTTTTTACTATGGGATAAAGTTACTGGTTGCATCCCACCAGTGATGTCAGATATTGTTGACAGGAGAACATTTTGATATCAAAATGTTCTACTTTAAAAGAAAACAGATTTACACTGACAATATTTAATACATGCATGACTAAGCCAGTTCTATTTAATATTCTGTCAGTTAATTAGATCACTTTACTTACAGGAACGCTTCATAAACAAAAAAGTTGTAGGGAAGTATTAAATGTGAATTTAATGCAGAATGACTTATAATTAGCTGAAAATACTAGGAGTCAGGAAATCTTTTTTACATCAGTATTATCTGATAATCATACTGTGAATTGTGACATTTGAAATTCTTTTGGTACACATAAGATAGGGTTATATCTGTTTTATTTACTCCTTTATTTATTTACATTTTGTTACTTAAGTAGTTCTGCTTAGTAACATGAATGAGATTTTTCAGAGTTAGCCCATATAGTAATATCATTCATCAGCAAAGACATATAAGAATCAATACATCAGATGAAAAAGTCAGTTAATTGTACTTTTACAGACCAGCATAAAATATTACATTGATGCAATAGCTAATGGATTAAAAATAAAGATTAAAAAATAAATAAATGGCATCATTCATTTTCATCAGATCAGAATTTAATTAATTATAAGTCATTAAACCTGACTCAGCAAAAACATTCCTCTGAATTGCTAAGGGAGATGAAGTGGGTTTGAAGGAGTCTTCCCTCCACATGGTGGGTTGGGGGCTACTCCTACATAAAACATTTTTTGGTCAAATGTTATTTTAATCATAGGATCATAGAATCACAGGCGGTTACTAGGCTAATGGCCCTGGGGTCCTTACAAGCCTAGCCAAGAGTTTATCCCCAAAAAAAGAAACCTCAGTCAGCACCTGTCAGTGAGAGACACAGGTGGAATCCTTGGGACAAATTTGTAGTTTCCCATGCACTCATCAAGGTTGCTCTTGAAGAGGGTCAGCAAGATACTCTGTTTGACGTATATGAGAAGTCTTTTCCAGAGACGGGGCAACCACTGGGAGACAAACCTGTCTCTCCAGCAGATTTGTTTGATGTTGCATATTAGATTTAGGCCTTTAAAGCAGGTAATGCATGAGGAGTATGGAGCATCTCTAGTAGAGCAGGGTCTGAGATTGCCATGTAGGTGAGACACAAATCACCTGTGAGCAATCTGTATGATACCAAGTAGAATGATAGTGATTTGAGCCTGTCCACATAGGACAAGTGTTAGAGGCCATGGATTCTCTTTGTGAGATATTTCTGTAGCCTTTCCAGCTGGTGCAGGTGTTTGGAGAGGTACATACCAAACAAGGTGTTGTACTCAATTATTGGCCTAATGAGGGAGGAGTACAGAGAAGTAATAACCTCCTTTTTTTCTGGATGCAATCTCTTTACTTATGAGATGAACCAAGTAAAAGACTTTTCTCACCAATGCCGCTACATGGTTGCTGAATGTGAGATTGTTGTCAACCTGTTTATCCAGGTCTCTCACCACAAGTTGTTTGCTTAGGGAGTTGCCGTTAATGTGGTAATCAGTAGGGGCCGTGTTTTTGCTGAATGTTATGATAATAATTTTTTTTGCGTTTAGTTTAAGGCTATGACTTTGGCACCAGTCATTTGCTGCTGTGAGGCCCTCTTGCAGTATGTTAACATCATTTGGGGAGTTAATGACAGCACCCAAATTAAAGTCATTCACAAACTTGGTCAGCCACAACCTTTTGTCTTTGCCTGGACCTCTGAGAAGTAGATGCCAAACAGTAGGAGTCCCAGGACGGATCCCTGGGGAACACCACTAGTGACAGGTCTGCTGTCGGAGGTGGAGGCACCTATTTTGACCTTGTGAGTCCTATCAGTGAGCCAGCTGGCCACCCACCTGATGAGTTAGGGATTTACGCCAAGTTGTGTTAGCTTTTTGATGATGCCCTAGTGGGGGATTGTGTCAAAGGTTTTGGCCAAGTCAAGGTAAGCTGTATGTACTGACTTTCCTCATTCAGGACCTTGGTGACAGCCTCAAAGAAGTCAAGCAGGTTCAACAGGCAAAATCTGCCCTTGACAAATCCAAACTGGGTGGGGTTAAGTGCTTGTAGATTGCCTATGTCCTTGTTTATGAGCTCCATAATAATATGCTCCATGGCATTACAGATCAGACTTGTCAAACTAATGGGGTGATAGTTTCCAGGGTCAGTAGTGGTACCGCCTTTGTGCAAGGGGATGACAATGGCAGTTTTCCACTCTGCTGGAATGAAGCCTGTACTTAGGCTGTAGTTGAACAGGGTGCTCAATGGCAAAGCTAGTTCTTGCTGGAGATGGTGCAGAATACAGCCTGGGATACTATCAGGTCCCATGGAATCTTTGTTATTTGCCTTGGATAGGGCCTTTAACACTTGAGCTATGTTGATGTGAAGTCCGGTACAAGTATCCGGGATGTTGAATGGGCCTTTGAGGGTGAACAGGGGAGTGAAGTTTGCACTGAACCTATCTGTAAGCAGGTTGGCTAAATCAACAGGATCAGTGTAAGTGGTACCATTAAGTACAAATTCAGAACAAACCTGGGCTTTGCCATGTAGGTCCCTGATGCAACTGAAGAAGGTTTTGTGGTTTCCCTTTGTTTTGGAGGCTAGTTTCAATTCATAATTGGCTTTGGAGGTTTTCACTAGTGATCTAATTTGCTTCTTGAGGCTAAGGAGGGAGTTTTTCCAGTTTGGAATTTGTTCCTTTTTACCCTTGGACAATAGTTTCTTCCTTTTGTCATAAAGCCTGTTGACGGAGGATGTTCACCAGACAGGTTTGTGTTTCCTTGAGGAGCAGGTTTTAGTTCTGTTGGGTATGGCTGAGTCCATGCAGTTGTGCAGGTGCTTGTTTACCACACTGGCACACTGTTCAGCATAGTTGTCTGCATCCTCTGTGGGGGCAGTGGTGTGAAGCTATTGATACCCTCTCTTAGGAGGTTGTAGTCAGCTGTTGAGAAGTTTTTTAGCCTGGTTACAGCTGGGGGGGGTTTGGATGGGATAGAAACTTCAAATGAGACAGACCGATGATCTGATCTCACCAGGGAAGGGCTTACTATGAGAGTGGTACAGCAGTCACCCATGTTGGTGAGAACCAAGTCCAGAATGTTGTCTCCCCTTGTGGGGGATTAGACAAGCTGGTCTGGTGTGTTAGAATTGATGAAGTCAATGAATCGTTGGGTGAATGCATTAGTGCAGGAACAGTTCACCCAGTCTATGGTGGGGTAAACACTACTAAAAACTCCTGATGTCCACCACGGGACATATGATACAATCTGAGGAATGCTTATTTGCCAAAAGCGCTTATCGGAAGACTGAGGACTGCTTATTTTATGTTATATTCTTTTCATTAAAGTTTTGATTTTACTATTAAGTTTTACTGCCGTGGTGGACATCAGGAGTTTTTAAGTAGTGTTTGCCTTTTCTCTTCCTCATTGGTGTCCTTCACAGTGTAAGAAAGTTTTTTACCTATAGTCTATGGTGGGGTAGTTGAAGTCAACAAGGCTCAGGGTGTTAGGGGGTACCTTGATAGAGTCAAGTAGGTCCAGGTAGGTGGAGTGGGTGTCCTGAGTCATGGAGGGGGGTCTATAGATGGCTATGACTTGGATGGGTGTCTTGCCAGCTGTCAGTTGCACCCGGAGTAGTTCTAGTGCAACATACTGGCAAACCAGTCTGGAGGTATGCATGTCTTTAATGAAGATAGAGACTCCACCACCCTTAGTCTTCCCGACCTCATTTTGGGGTTTGAATGTGTGGTATGAGATATAGCCTGCTAAGGCAGGGGTGCTCTCCGCAGCCCTGAACCAAGTTTCCATGACAGCAAAGATTTGGCATCTTCCAGTGCAAGGAGAGCTTCCAGTGAGTGCAATTTCAGGTTAAGGCTCCTAGCATTAAGCAGCATGACCTTCAATTTGCTTTTTGACATATTTTATGTTGGAAGATTTGTCTTTAATAACTTCTCTTGTTTGAAATGGAGCACAAGACATTTGATTTCTATTATTTGATTCTAATTTAATTCAACTACCTGTGCAGTAGTAATAGGTACCACATACTGAAGAAAGCATAGTTGTACAACTGCAATCAACTGCAGTTACATAGAATACAAGGCTGCTAGCAAGAGTAGTATAAATGTGAGTTGGTACTGGAAGTATCCACATCTTAGTAAATTCAGCTGACAGGCTGCACCTTTGAAGGAGAGCCACAGCAACCTGGACCTCTTGACGAAATTACCTGAGAAAACAGATAAATAGTGACAGAGAGGCAGAGATACATTAGTGGTATGTATTAAGAGGCAAGTAAAGTATCACAGTGTAGCAAAACAACCAATACAATGGATTCCAGACACTCTTGGGGGGGGGGGGGGGGGGGTTTAAAACTCAAAGATCAGAAGCTGCCCCATATTACTTCTAAAATACTCATACATATTCAAGCTCATACTGTTACATAAACTTCTATATTAACAATACTGCTGCACTACATTCATAACTTCAGCCATTTTGAGTTACTCTGTACCATTAGCCAGCTATAACACTTTATTTTGGTTGCAGTTAATTGAAGAAGGTTCAGGAAAGAAGCAGACTATGTTCTGGACTGAACTGCTTTTGAGCCCTCTACCATCGGGAAACTGACTGTTTAATCAATTTTAGGGCACTTTCAGCTGACTCTGACTAGTCTTGCTTGTTGAGCTATTTTCTATATTTACAACAGTTTATGCACTTTGGTCTTGTCAGCGAAGGACTATTTCCATTGTTCTGATCATGTATTTGCTGACAGCTTGCTACCACTTATAATTCTGAATGGATGCTTGTGCCTTTCTGTGTTTTTTTTTTTCTGCAGTGTTGCATGACTGTCACTTATTTGACTGGAGCTGCACCACACCAAACCATTCAGCACATACATATGACTTAAAAACTGCTGGATTTGATGAATTTTTATCCCTCTACCATCAGGGAAGTAACTGATTTACTTTTTAGAGCACGTAACACTAATTTTTGTGATTAGTGTTTCTTGCTGGGGTATTTTCTATTTTTGGAACAGTTTCCGTATTTTGATATTGTGACAGAAGAGATATCAGCAGAGCTCTGATCATTTGCTAGTACTCAAAGTTGTGACTGGCTGTTTGTGCCTTACTGTGTAATTTTATGTTCTGCTGAGTTCTATGGCATTGTGCTTATTTGAGCAAAGGTCTACTATAATGACCAACGCTGCACAAAAAATCTGAGAATACTTCTGGACTGAACTACTTCTGATCCCTCTACCATCAGGAAAGTGACTATTTAATTAATTTTAGAGAACCTTAAGCTTATATTGTGACTAGCAGTGTTTGTTGTGCTATTTTCTATGTTTATAACAGTTTCTGTGCTTTAGTCTTGGGAAAGAATGGAAATCAGCATGTTCTAGTCATGTATTTGCTGTCAGCCTGCTAGCATTCAAAGTATTGATTGCCTGCTTGTGTCTTATTGTGCGTTTTATTTCCTGCTACATTGAGCATTTTTGCTCTTACCATGGTAACCCATGCTAGATAGTAGCCAATGAACACCTACATAAACTGTCTCTTTTGAGGTACTCCAAATGCTAGTCTTTATCATCCACTGCTTCATTGCTGTAATTTATGCTTTTGTGACTGTCCTGTACAGACTATTCACTGTAAAAATAATAGAATCCTACAGCCTTACAATTATTGTGTTTTCCTGCTTAAAAGGATAGGAAAAATGTAGAGCACTCTATAAACCCCATCGCCGGTTGCTATAATTGCAAAATACTTGCAGCCCATTATCCAGCAGTCCTATAACCCTCTCTAAACTCATTTTACCTGTCTACCAGTCTTCAGTTGTACCTGTCTATCAGACTTCTAAACTCATTGTCCCTTTTTGTCAGAATTCTGTACACCATGGGACTACAGTCTGTCTATACCTCTTCTGCCCACCAACCTACTAAAATTAGAACCTTGAAGAACCATCATTGATGGCTCACTATTGTTACCATACATTGCATCTATTTGTGAAAGGTGTAAATACTTACTAAAAATAAAAGCAAATCTCTCAAGCTACAAGGTTGTTAGAATTCACACACATACAGCACCATAGCCTCACAGCATCAGTACTAACCTCAATTATGCTGAGGTAATAAAAATCCATTTCAAAACTACAAAGGCCTTCTAGAAACTGTACTAATATACTTAAACCATATCAGTAAACAAACACCTCCCTTGCTTCTCACACAACAGTATTCCAATCAACGCAAAAAACAAAGATCACACAACTACTATTCCCAAGTCTTTAAGGCTACAAGGTCCTGCTGCCCCACAGAACAATGTGTAAGTCATAGGTGACTCCATTGTGAGGCACACTAATGCACCACTCATCAGGCTGAACAAAGATAGGGTGACAGTTACCTGCTTCTTGGTACCAAAATTCATGCTTTCACAGGGGTTTTCTTCACTCCAAGTATGCACACAATATTGTCATTGCTCGTGTATGTGTAAATGACCTGCATCACACCTCCTTGGAATATGTAAAAAGTTGAACATGGTTGAACTCTGTGAGCATTTTTCTGATGTTGGTAGGCAACTACTCTTGGACTATACATTGCCATCACTGTGAATGATGTGTAAATACAAACAGGAAGTAATTAGTTTTAACAGCTGACTTCATTACCAATGCCATTCCAGGGGAGGAGCCAACATATGTATCACACTGGGGGGAGATGGTTGACAGTCATACCTGCTTCAGAAGGCATGGTCTACACTTCTCTCCTCAAGACTTTTGAATATTGGCCAAGATGTTTTCCTGATCCCTTAATGCATTTTTAGTCAGTCTTATACATCTGCCTAAATAACAAATTCATATCAGGATTATATTAGTGTGATACTGATGAATGCTGAAAGCTAACCAAAAAGATGGCTGTCCTTGTAGCTTTCTTAACTGTTGAAAACAAAGATATCCGCATAATCTCAAAAATATGGTTCACACGTGGAGGGCAGCAGTCCATCTTACCTAGTTTTAATGTCTAGCACACCTTTAGACCTTCCAGTGAGGATAACCCTGCCTCTGGAAGGGATGTGTCACTTCTTATTTTTAATCCCATTATCTCTCACACACTCCAGCATGATAAAGACATATCTTGGTAACTGCAATTACATTTAGCTTTCATGTTATGGCCAAAGCCCCTGCCATGATGTTCACAGGCTATGAAAACTGCCTTTAAAAAATTAGAAGACCTAACCATGAAAACAAACAAAATCATTCTAGGTAACTTCTACTATCCCTCCATAAGCTATTTAATATATATATATATATATATATATATATATATATATATATATATATATATATATATATATACCACAAATAACAAATATGCACCACTTTTCCTGGATGTTATCAATGCCTACTCTCTAGATCAATTCCTGTCTACCCCTACTAGGGATTCAAAAGGTCTACATCTGGTTCTCAAAAATATATCACCATTATATACCATAACCACAATGATCTCTTCAGTGGTCAAATCTGACCATTCTGTAGTTGAATTTTACATAAGACCCTATCAAATGTTTGACTTCCAAAATGGTTGCAGTGATCAACAGCTTAACCTCATGTCTCCCAGTTTGAAAATGAAACTGAGAGATAAATGTTAGTAATTCCGCCAGTTTTAGCAAAATTCAGTTTCTGGCTAGTAAGCATACTGCCTGTATGCCAGCAAAGAAGAAACCTAGACAGCCTGAAAGAAAATCAGCTAAGAAAGGTGAAGAGAAAATACTGACTGGGAAGAATCCTGCAGAAGTTTAGCAAAAAGCGGTTCAAGCTGCAGCTTTGGTACAAGAGATGGCTTCCAGTAATTTAGAGGAAAAAAATAAATCAAATGTGCTCAGGGCAGATTAAAACAAATGAAACAATGAAAAAGGAGTATGTCGACTCAGATAACAAAAGGCTGGAAACAATGGATGAAGATTTAAACACATATTCAGATGAGTTGATAAAAATGCAAAAATCAGTAACCAAAATGAAGAAGAGGCTGGTTGAGTATGTGATTGCTCAAGAAGAGCTGTTTCAAAAATGGTAGAGTTAGAGGACAGAGCACAAAGAAAAAGTCAGAGATTTTCTGCTGTACCAGAGAACCTAGAAGGAACAGACTGTATTAATTTTATAAAAGTCAATAAATGTTTAAATAAGCTGAAAGGTGACCATGGAGATAAATTCTCCAGCTTACATGAAGAGCATACAATGATATTTGCTCAGAACGATATAAAACTCTCCATTTAGAATAAAACTGGTTTATTAGGCATGCTCAAGGTAAGCGCTTTCGCAAGTGCTTCTTCAGACTGTTCTGAGCAAATATCATCGTACGCTTTTCATGTAAGCTGGAGAATTTATCTCCATGGTCACCTTTCAGCTTATTTAAACATTTATTGACTTTTATTCTTCTGCGGCTGAGAGGTGTTTGTTCCTCCTGGAGCTCTATATTTTTGGTTCACTTGTATTAATTTTATGAAAGCACAAATAAGCAATTGGAGTAGTATTCCACAGCAGGATTTGTTAATTGGAAGGGCACATCATGCTTATGACCCAAACGTGGCCATGAAATTGCAGACCTGTATTAGTAAAGATACAATTACACCAACAGGAAGAGTTGATCCTGACAAAAATGAGGCAGGAGGGCAAAATATTAAAAATTGGAGGTGGCAGAGTGTTTGTGGAAAATGATTATGCACTGTACACCAGGCAGTAGAGAAGCAAATTTATCCCAGCGATCTGGGAATGTCATAAGGCAGGTGTGAGATTCAAGCTGCTGTAACCAGCTGTCTTCAGAATACTTATTCCTGGGGATCAAAGCCATTCTTGATGAAGAGCAGGCTAAGGAGGAAACATAAAAGTTTACTAAACAAAAAGGGAACCATCAAACAAATGGGGACTCTCCTTCTTCTGAAAATAAAGCTTATAGAGAGACTTTGCCAGTGAGACCTTTTCCAATGCTTCACAGGAAAATGCTTAACAGACATAAAAGCCACAAGAGTTGACTAAAAAAATCATGAGTTTCTTTGACTTGAACCAGAGTCTGGGAATGGGAGATGGAAGTAAACAGGAAGAAGACCAGTGACACTGAAATTAGTAAATAAATGTCAGACTATAAAGCATCAATTGCATTTGTGACATACGGCTTTACAACAAAACGTAGCTCTGAAAGACTGGACTTTTGTTGGCTTTGTTAAACTTGTAGGGGGACTGAGGGGAAAAAGTAACTGTAAATAAAACATTTTTTGTTCTTAACAATATGTATATAAAACATTTCATGATATAAATTGCATGTTATATAGTAAAGCATTTTTCCGTGATTGTCATATGTGATAAAGATACTAAAGTGCTTTTTTTTCTTCTTTCTTAGTTTAAGAAATCTAGGTATTACAATGCAATAGAGATGAACGTCTGGACAAAAGCAAGTTAATATGCTGTAAACTTGGGTTGTTCGGGTGGGGCTGGGATGTACAAGTGCACTGCTTATAATACATGTTTAGTTGATATGTTTTCTCTTACTTTTGTATAGGTAAATGTCAGGATTAATATCATTGCCTTCATCTATTAATATATATATATTGTGTGTGTGTGTGTGTGTATAACCAGGTGGGCTTTAAAACTAACAGAATATTATGAATAAAATAGAAAGTTTTCCTTTAGCAAATAAATGTTCAATGTGAGTTGTGAAGATTGTAGTTGAGGTCAGCTGTATATTCTGTTCTTATAGTTCCATGGAGATTAGCTGACTATACGTGCAGGCAAAAAATTGAGAGTTCTAATCATTGTTTGCTGGGGGAATCAAAACATTAAAAGGTACAAGGGCAACCAGATTAGTAAAAAATAAAGTCTGAAATTAATGGAAGTGAGTAAGAGATGTCAGCTTTCCTGCTAAAAGTTAAAGTTTTCTGAAAGCATGCAATTTTTTTTCACACCTGGGGGGGGGATAAGGATCAGACAAGAAGCGACATTGATTAGTGTAATCAAGAGCACAGTCTATAGCATGCAGCTTAACATGGATATCCTTAATTTTAGGTTAGATAATGCCTGGGAGTACAGCTATCAATTTGGGCAATTGGTCCTGTCAGGAGGGTTCAGTTTCATTATTTGAAGATGCACATAACTTTGTGGGTTTGTTTGGGGTTAATAGGTTATGGGGTGCTCTGAGGGTGTTTGGCTTTTTGTTTGAGGGTTTTCAGTAAAACAAAAAGTCTTGTAAATTGTGACATAGGTTCAAATGGGAATGACAAGAAACAACTGCATAAAAGATCAACATTAGTGGGTGCGTGTAACACAAAAGCTGGAACTAGAAATTTTAAACACACGCATGTCTAAAAAGGTGTCACATATAACAGGCGAAAATAAAAACTTCTTAGCATAATGGCTATGCTATCCATATTATGGAATGGCCTCACAGCTATAAATAAAAGGTAAGAGCATTGAATTATATTAAGAAATGCAAAGTACAAATAGCAATGCTACAGGAGACACATTTAGAAAGAAGTGAATATGCGAATTTGATAAAGAAATGATTTTGGGACAAATATTCAGCAGAATATTAGGGACAAAGGAAATCAGGACTACTTATACTAATTGGTAGAGAGGTTCCAATAGTGAAGAAGAGAGAGAAAAGATAATGATGCTAGATATGTGGTATTAAGAGACTATTGGTAAGGGAGGATGATTACTCTGGCATGTATTTGTATTCCTCCTAAAGCTGCTATCATGGAGCTTAAGAAAGTTTTGGGAGACATAATCAGCTTTCAGTAGGGATATTACTTATAGCTGGGGACTGGAACCATGAAGATGTATCTGGATGACCTAGAAGGGAAAATATAACTAAAGGGGGTAGATTTCTGAAATATATTATGAAAATATTTGGTATGCAATATGTGAATTCAGTAGTAGGAACTTGGAGAAAATTTACATCTTATTCCCCAAGTTACAATTACTGGGCTAGTCTAGACAGAAATTATATTTCACAGAAACATGCATCTAATTGAAAGCTTTGACATACATCCAATAACTATACATCCAATAACTATTTCAGATCATGCACACATAACAACTAAGATAAAAATACAGAGTTGTTGTGTCTTTCAGCTTTTCCCGGTTAGGGGTTGCCACAGCGGAACTCCGGTCCGCTAATGATTGGCAGTAGATTTTTACATGCCAAGTTGCCAGCCCTGACGCACAACCTTCAACAAAGGTATGCCCATTCATGCATGTCTCCATACAGAAGATGCTCAAGCTGAGAATCGAACAGGACAACGTCTTACTGTGAGGCGACAATGCTACCGCAGCACCACCACCGCAGTTTTTATAAAAATACAGACTAATGAAGTAAAAATGAGACACTGGTGCTTCCCTACCTACCTGTTAAAAAGAGAGAGTGATTTAAGAAATGGGTAGTTCGTGTAAATTATTCATGAGTTATTAAGGAGGATAGACATTTCCTCAGACGTTATTGCTAGTGAGTAGGATAAAAAGTGAAGTTTAAAAAGAAGGTAGAACTAAAAGAAAAAGAGATATGCTTAGGAAGTAACAGGAATTATTTAGAGTGGTTGACAAAAGTTAAAGTATTGCAGAATAAGGGGGATGGCACAAAACAAGAAGAGACATCAATGCAGAGTGCTAAAGAGAAAATAAGTGATTGTTTGGATCATATGCACGAGTTTAGAAAGACTGCTGTTAAGCAACTGTTTTTGATAATAACTCCAGAGCACAACAATTCTTAGCACAATGACTTAGAGAACATAGAACAATAAAAATAATGAGAAATCCTGTGAAAGTATTAAGAGATATTTCAGAAATGTTATGAAAATTTGTATAAAACAGAGATATGGAAATCAAGAAAGAGCACATTTGAAGATATTTATGGAAGACTTAAGTATGACAAGGTAAGAGGTAAATGAGGCTCAACATTTAACAGTTAAGATAGGAGGAGATGAGATAAAAACAGTGACATATAATCAGTGTACAGGAAAGTCTCCAGGAATATAATGTATTCCTGTGGAAGGTTGGAGGCTGGGGGGTGATAGAGATCTGGAAGATTTTGCTTAGCAGTATTTTAAAAGGAGGGGAGGCACCAACATCCTGGAAGAAAACTGTGGTTGCTATAATATCTAAGGACTGCAAAGATCTAATTTTAAACCATGATTATAAGGTGTTTGTGTCTAAACTAGCTAAAAGAATGGCAAAAGTGTTGCCAAAATTGATAGATATGGATCAATGTTTGTTTTGTGAAGGGGGGGCAAGCATAAGACAACATTAAAAGAACAACAGTGATCCAGAGGGAAGCAGAATGTAAGAAAATGCTGCTGTTGCCCAGTAAGCTGAAGTTTTATGAGTAGGATAATATAAGCATTTGCATACCCAGATACAATAATAAGTTTAATTGGGGGATATATGAGGTATTGGAGGCAAAAATTAAAGTGGAAGGGTTCCTCTCTAACAAGTTGATTCTCAAGTGAGAAACCAGGGAGGGGTGCCCTTTCCCCCCCTTTGTTATTTGCTTTCTATTTAGAGCCACTGGAAAAGAAAACAAGGGACTCGGAAATTCAAGGATATAATTGGGATGGTAATCAAGAAAAGTTGGCTTTATTTGCAGATATTATTTTATACCTGTTAAAATAAAAAAAGACATCTCAGTGATGTGGAACATTTTAAAACAGTTCCATGTCTTTTCTGGATATAAAATTAATTAAGATAAAACAAAGGCTATATCTGTAAACTATGTACGCACACATGAATTTGTTCAGCAATACCCATATTTATGGGGACATAGTAAAATGAAGTATTTAGGAACACATATTAAAAAGATACTGTTATGGCACATAAGAATATGTGGAATAGACTAAACAAAAATAATACAGAAACTCAGAAAGTGGAAGCTCTTGTTTATGGATATGGCTAGCAAGAGACAAGCAGTGAAAAATGTTTTAAGTCCCTTTTCATTTATATACAGGTCTTACATATTAGAACATCGAAGTGTCAGAACTTCGAATGTTCTAATATTGATCCCAATTCAGCGAACGCTGACAACATTGAACATTCAGAACAGCAAATTTTTTCCTAGGAAAAAAAATTTGCTGTTCCGAAACACATACACACAAAACAAGTACACCAAACAAAGAGCAATCCACACACATACACCTAAAATCTTACATCTAACCCTACACTAAACTGTAAATACACCACTAAGTATCCCCTTACCATAACCCAAACCCTAAGGTCCATCACTATCGCACACTCACCTCACCAGCGCCCTAACCCACCTACCCCACCCTAACCCTCACGTCCACACAATCGCACACTTACCTGACCCGCCCTAATCCTAACTCACCTAACCCACCCTAACCTAGGAAAAAAAATTTGCTGTTCCGAAACACATACACACAAAACAAGTACACCAAACAAACAGCAATCCACACACATACACTTAAAATCTTACATCTAACCCTACACTAAACTGTACATACACCACTAAGTATCCACTTACCATAACCCAAACCCTAACCCTAAGGTCCGTCACTATCACACACTCAACTCGCCAGCGCCCTAACCCACCTACCCCACCCTAACCCTCACGTCCACACAATCGCACACTTACCTGACCCGCGCCCTAACCCTAACTCACCTAACCCACCCTAACCCTCCCATCCACACAATCACACAATTACCTGAACCCGACCCGTAATGTTCCACCACAGCGCTGAAAATAGCAAAGCGACAGAAACGGACAGCCGAATTCTTTCCCTGGGAAAAAATGTGGTTTTCTGCAGCTTCGCTATTTTCAGCGTTCGCTGAATAGGGTTCGATATTAGAACATTCAATGTTCTGAAACATCAATGTTCTAATATAGACCCATTTTTATCAGCCAAAGGAGAAGTTGTGGACAATAACTAATAAAGAGGTGAAGAAATTTATCCAGCAGGGGATGATGTCAAGGGTCAAGTGGGATAAGCTGATACTTCCACCAGAACAAAGTGGTTTAGGATTGCTTGATTTGAAGGGATATTCTAGAGATACACAATTAAGGCTCATATAAGTGGAAAGGGATGATGATGATGATGATGATGATGAAGTGGTGGAGGATTCAAGAAATAAGGAGAGAGTTGGGTTTTGGCTGTAGATCCTTAACATCCTTAAGGAGAATAACAACAACCATACATAATATTATATTCATAAAGTAGCAGAAAGTACTCTAGGAACTAAGCCAAGATGAGAATGGAGAAAGAAGATTTTGCTGATATGGATTACTGCATATGGATACAGAGAATAGGCAAGAGTGTTTGGAATTTATTAGAGAAAAGTGGCAAAAGAACCAAGGTACTGAGAGCAAATTACTAGAGAGGGAAAAATAATAGAATGAGAAAAGGCCAAGAAGACATTTGGACTGCAGGCTAGAGACTACCTTCCCTGTCAGGGATTGATATCAGAGTACAGACAAAGAGAAAAAGGGGAATGCTAAGTGAAAGACCTACTAGAACAGAAACTGCTGTTAAAAAGAGATAATTAGTAGGGCATATAAAATATTGCACAGTAACTATAGGAACCAATTGGAGGAGGCTAGAAAAGATTGGGATAATCAATTCACAAGCAAACAATGTAAATATGGGTCTCAAATATGCCACAAAGTCTATAGTCTATAAGATTTAGGGATTTGGCTTGAAAATGTTTTCATTTTCATATGTATTTTTGTACTCCAAGCAGACCCCAAAGAATTTTTCCTCAGGTAGATTAGATGCCAAATGTTGGAGGTGTGATGGGGTAGAAAGAGTCAGCTGGGAACATATGTTTTGGGAGTGTAATGAGTTGGCAGACTTCAAAAATTGTCTACAGAGTATACTGTCAGCACTATTGGGTGAGCAAATGGGTGAAACTAAGGAAATTATTTTTTTAAGCTGGGATACAGGACCTGAATTGTCTAGACATAGTAGGGTCTTGTTAAGTTTAATTCTTGTGGCTGCCAACAAAGAAGTTACTATTAATTGGAAATCAAAGTCTAAACCAAATGTATTTGAAATATTGAGTATTGCAACAGAGATAAAAGAATTGGAATGTAGGGGCAAATTACATAGAAAAACTGGAAATTGTGGAAAAAATACATGCAGAGTAAAGTTTTGGAGGAGGAGTGAGGTTTAACAGAAGGCAGGAATTGAGCAATTTATGTAATGTTAGATTGATGATAGTTATACAGTAGAATATATGTGATGTATAATGTTTGTTGCTGGGAACATGTTAATATGGTTTGTTTACTTTTATATAAATGTATGTTTGCCTATGTCTTGACTGATAATTCAAAAAAGGTGTTAAAAAAAGATCCCATCCAGAGGTAGCTTCAAACCCAACAATCTTTACAAACTTTTCCAAAGCAAACCTTGATCATTAGTTCCTGATCTTATGAAATGTACAATCCCACTGCTACATGGGGACCATCTAGGTAGAATGACTGTTTCCCACTGATTTTTACTATGACAAAAGTACATGCATTCAGACATCTATCCCTATTTGTCACAAGTATAATGCAAAGTTTAGGAATGAATCCCTGTGGAAAACTCAGCCATTAACAACTCTTGACCTTAAAATAAGTTCAGATATCCACACTCTAAAAGCATCCTCACAAGAGTAAACAAGGAGCTAAGGTAAAAGATGAAAAACAGTAAAGTCAAGTGAGAGTTGAATATTGCTAACACTCCCAGATATAATCACAAAGCCTTCTTAAATTTTGTCAGACATATCAGAAATAATACTCAGAACTGCACTGAGTTGATATCAAATGACACCACTCACTCTGACCCAGAGGTTATTGAGAATATACTTGTAGCCATGTTTAGCACAAACATCTACCCTCTGTCCCTTCCATGCTGTCCCTCCCACACCATGTAATCAACATCCCCCTCACCATTATCACCACATATGAACACAAATTCTACCAGTCCAGGCAACATACCAGGCTGAACTGATAGAACTTCTGTCAGTCCAGGCAACACACCAGGCTGTTTTCATGCTAGCATCAAATATTGTCTCACTGACACCCTAGACATGTTTAACTTTAGACTGTACACCGGTTATGTTCCTGAAGCCTAAAGAACAGTTGTTGTTACTGTTGTGGTCTCCCTCCACAAATGTGGCCTAACCATCAATCCAAGGAACTATAGACTGATAACCACACCAGCCTCATAAGGAAGGCAATGGAACATATCATCATGTGATTAATGCATATGGATAATGGTAGTCTACAATCCCTTGACCCAAACGAATCTGGCTTTGTGAAAGCAGACTCTGCCCACTTAACCATACTGCCTTCTTTGAAAGAGTCACAGTGGCAGTAGATAAAGGCAAATTGATGCGCACCGCTTAGTTAGACTTGCTTAAAGTGTTTGACTAACTCCAGAATCTTTTAGAAGCTAATCCACCTAAACATTATTCCCTATGTAACTCATTAGATAGCAAAGTGGTTAACTGACAGAAACCATTCCATTAGCATAGGTGGCACACATTCCTCAAAAAGACTTTTTACCAGTGGTATCTCCAGGAGTCCATTTCCTAGAATGTTATTTTTTTCAATTTATAC